>NC_043965.1:24506022-24811022 GCF_902148855.1 Sphaeramia orbicularis
ATAAACTGACACCTTTGGCACAGGAACAAATTTTGCTTAATTTTGTTCAATCAAAAATGCTGAAGCAAGAGTTGGGGGTACTTGGCTAAAAAGTATATTTCAGGGGGTACTCCACTGTAAAAAGTTTGAGAACCACTGCTTTAGACCAAATGTGACTCACATTTATTTATTTTATTTTAACTTTTAAACTCTGAGATATATTAAGGATGCAATCTCATTTACAATCCAGCCGAGACAGAACAAGACATTTGAAACATCCAAAGGACATATCAGAAATACTGAAAAGTAAAAGTGACTAAGACGAATTAAAAACAGAGAACTCTACTTAAAAACAGGAGCAGCTGGAGGTAAAATAAGATGAAATTATGGATTTAAAACACAAAATACTGGAAACATACAATGCCATATTAGAAGTACTAAAAAGTATAAGTGATAAAGATGAACTAAAAACAAAGACATCTATTTAAAAACAGGAGCAGCTGGAGTTAAAATGAGAAGTGATTAAGGATTTAAATTGTCCTAATGATAAAAGTGTGGTAAGTTTCAGATGGTTTTGGAGAGAGTTCCAGGTTTTAGGTGCACAGTAAGAAAAACTGGATTTATGTCACCTAACCATAACCATCACCTGACAATGGGTGGTCAGTGGATGTTCAGAAGTATTTAAGTATGTTGGTATTTGGCCTGAACTGTGTGACTAATGAAAGGTAGGAACACCGAACATGAGCTAAGAAATGATGACAACAAAACAGTATGAAAGTAAATAAACACCAAAAAAAACCCCAAAAACACCAGCATAGAACTGCACGATTTTGGCCAAAAATAAAATCCAGATTTTTTCTTCTAAAAACTAGATTTTCAATTTTTGGGTAAAACTACAAAAGAAAACAGAAGTCAACATGTCGTTTTTGTGAGCAGCCTGCAATACAAGGCACTGCTCCCCACCTCAAATCTGAGATGGTATCACGGAATCTCCAAAAATTCCATTCCTCAGAAATTATACCAATGTAAGTCAGTGACAGGCATCAGTCATGCGTGCGTGGACCACGTAATATGAGTGATCCCTAAGCAGTTATACTTGAACTGGGAGATCCGTGCCAAGGTTATAATAGTTTTGGATTTTTAATTATAGTTTAGTTTTATTTAGTTTAGCCTTCTTTCTCTAATTCAGTTTTAATTAGTTTTTAGAGCAGGTTTGCTAGTTTTTATTAGTTGTCATTTTTTTCTGAATGCTTAGTTTTAATTTAGTTTAGTTTAGTTTTAGTATTAGTTTCAGTTTTTCATATATTTTATCTTCCTCGCCATCCTATTCAAAGAAATAAGTGAGGTTACCCTGGACACTTTATTTGGGGGTCAGGTTAGGGTGGCTCTGACTGAGCAGAGACACAAACATATGTACAGTACCATGTATAAATTCCCTATAGCAAGTTGGAGGGGGTCATGTAGGTGGGGGTGCGATCCATACACGTCACTTACATGAAAACAAAACTGAAACTTTCCATGCTTTCACTGTTGGCCTCCTGACTTCTATACCTCTGTTATACCGCTGATCTGAGACAAAATTTTCACATTCTGTCCTATATCAACATTGACAAAGACGAAAACTAAGGGAATTTAGCCATAATTTTTATACGTTTCAGTTAGTTTTGTAAGCACACAATACAGTTTCAGCTAGTTATCATTTTTTTATTTTGAGTTTTTATTTATTCCAGTTAACAAAAATGTTTTTTCAATTTTAGTTTTCATCTTTTCGTTTATTTTCATTAACGATAACCTTGATCCGTGCATGGACCATGGCTTACACTGGTGTCACTACAGTGGGCCAGTTACAGATTTAAGGTCCGTGGTCATTACACGGACTTCTATGAAAGACCGCTCTCACAGAGAGGAGGAGGAGCCTGCCACAGCCGGCAGGCATGTGGCCCGGAGGCACAAGAGAAATAAAATCAATTTGACGATTTCCCTTTTTTTAAAAATCCTCCTAATTAAAAAATCCGATTTCAATTTAAAATTGATCATGCAGCCCTACACCAGCATTTACTATTGTTATCTGAAACTGGAAATTGACCCAGAATTTCCAGATGAGTATACACTACCGTAATTTCCGGACTACAAGCCGCTACTTTTTTTCACACACATTGAACCCTGTGGCTTAAACGATGATGTGGTTAATTCATATTTTACGGGCTAATGAGCTTCATGCCACCAATACATTTAGGCTCATCACACCAGACCAATGAAATTACCGAACAGGTCACAGTGGACCAACGAAACCGTTCGAATCACTGGAAATCAAAAGCACTCACACAAAATTCTTCAGATCAGTCATTGTGCGCTTCATGCACACACCATTATTATGGAAAACACACATAGAAATGCATATCAAGGTCAAGGTTACTTTATTTATACCTGTAGGTAGATTTGTTTTGCAGTCTAGGTGATTGCCTTGGCATGACAACAACACATACATTGAACATGCAAGACAGGCACTTGATCACACTTACAGACAGGATAAAAAGACAGGACAAAAAGTGCTCAGTGTTCCACCATTCATCGGTATAGCAGCATGGATAAGTAAAAGAATAAAATAAATAAGATCAAATAAATAAAAACAAGATGCAAATAAAAACACAATAAAAACCAGAAAAGATAAAATAAAAACAGTCTGGGATAAAAACCAGGATAAGAACATAAATTAAAAAATTAAAAAATTTTAAAAATTTGAAGTCACAATAATAAATAGAGCAAAGAAATGGAATAAATAACTAAATAAGTTAGTAAAGTGCAATGTCACTATTTCTTATGAGGCAGCTTTCAAGTTAAGGGCGATCGATCTGGCTTTTGAAGAAGGAAATAGAGTTTCTGCACGTAAGTTTGGCATCAGTGAATCTATGGTGAGACATTGCAGACGGCAGTATGCGGCTTATATTCAGGTGCGCTCAATAGTCCAGAAATTACAGTAAATTGATGTATTCAGGCAGGAAATAATCATTTAATTTTAGTCTCCACAACCATTTCTGCCTTTTCACATAAAGTATTTAAGGAGGAGTATCAGCCTCTAACACTTTGGTGCCTTCCTTTGTTCTAAGACTTCTCTTCAGGAGAGACGAGAACTTTTTCACATTATGATTAACTTGCCAGACTCCTCTCTATGTGTTTCAACACACTAATCTCTGTTGCCTTTCACCTCTCTTAATTAACAGAGAGCTATAGGGATGAGGGAGGAAAAAAGGAGAAGGAACTACAGGACAGACATGAAACGGTAAGAAAAGAAAATGAGAGGTAACGACAGATCCCGTGGCGACCACAGGCTGTGCTCTTGTTCAGGTCTAAAGATTATAAAATAATTCCTCCATTAGCCCGGTCACCATGGTGATCAGAGAGAGAAGGGGCTAAAACGGTCAGTCGGGTGCAACTTTTATAAACACAGACTCACTAAACCTCACAGCCACAGGCAACCTCCAAATTTCACAAATGTTCAAGGATGTTTTCCCGTGTATGTGAAAAGGTGAAGAATTCATTTTTAGCTTTAACTCAAACTTGTTTTCATCACCGCTTCACATCCATCCGTCTGTTTTCTGAACCACTATGTCCTCATGAGGGTCTTGGGGGTGTTGGAGACTATCTCAGCTACCAGTGGGCCTCTCTTTAAATTCATGTCATTACAAAGCTCGACCAAATGGATAATCTTCTATGGCTTTTCAAAATCAAATGGTAAAGATTTCAATGGGTTAGTGGCCATGTAACCTCAATAATTACATCACATTCCCAACAATACGTGCTCTAAACGGTGCTGCTCAAGTGTCCTGACTGAAATACTATGTTTTTAATTTATGTGAAAGCTTTTTGAGCTGCATGTTCTAATGTTCTATTCATTCACTAAGCTTTTTCTCTGTTGTGTATTATTGAATTGTTTCTGCATCCTGAAAAGCTCAGTATACATTCTGTTTTCCTTCAGTTAAGTACCAGGATATTCATTTGAAAAAAACAAAACAAAACAAAACAAAACATAAAAGTTCAAGCCCAGAGGGAGTAAAACTTCCCCTTTTTAAAGTGTTATGATTTTTTTTCTTTTTTTTGTACTCCTATTGATTACTAAAAGCCAAACAAGCACAACAAGTTTAGTTATTTTTACACTGATTTTCTTTAAAGGGGTCATATTTTGCTAAAGCCACTTTTATTAGTCTTTGGTTCATTTATTTGTATATTTGGGGACTCTAATAGTTCAAAAAGATTGAATTTGAACCCTCCAGATGCTGCAAAGCTGTCTTTATATTTATTTGACAAAAATCGAGTGAATTTCTATAACCTGTTTTAATTCCTGCTTTATTTGTTATGTTTTATAACTAGTAATGTCACAAAATTTGCATATATAAGGTCAAGACTTCCGACGAATATTTCTCAGAGTATGACATAATTGTTTGTCAGCAGCAGCGGTTGTAGTCCATACTGAAAATATGTCCAAACTTTGAGCCGATTATTTAAAACATTCAGTTGTTGGATGAACGGGACAGAGCAGCACAGACAACAACCTGGAGGGGGTGGGGCCTGAAGTGGCTCATTTGCATTTAAAGGGCCAGCGCTCAAAACAACCTTTCTGGTGTCATTACTCAGAAACAGGGTTGAAGATGGACCTGTGGAGTTGAATTAATGAAGAATTCAGACCTAAGCATTGCATTTACAGTTTATGTAGACCACAGGGAAATGTTTTAAAATGCATAATTTCATTTAAAAAGCAAAATACCACTCCTTTCAGATTTTCCTGTCAGAGGGGTGAGTTGCCTATTTAACTATATTTTTTGTGCAAGAGCATTATAGTTTATATTTGTAATTTTGTGGTACACACTGTGCAAATTTTGGTGAGAATTCCCATTCAGAGGAAGCCAAACTGCCTGTCAGCCAGTGGCCTTCAGAGGAATCTTGCACTCTAGTCGTCCTTCAGTGACAGACGATGGAAATACACTACAGCATTGAGCCAAGCTAGAGAGCACTCCAGAGACACATAAAAACTCTGTGTACAAAAACAGGCTGACACCAAGATTGTACAGTTGAAATTTGGAAATAAGAGTACACAACAAGATGGGATGTTTTTGTCCAAATGCTGTGACAAACATATAACATTTATATTGAAAGTCGAAAATTGAGCTTCCTGAAATACAACATACAGTGGCAAGAAAAAGAATGTGAACCCGTTGAAATTTCCTACTTTTCTGGATGAATTGGTTATAAAATGTGATCAGATTGGCATCTATAGCTGGGTTTCCATTAGTTTTCCACAAATAAAAGCAATATTTCTACAATTTCGACAAAGTGCTACTTGTAGGTGTTTCCATTGAAGAGTGTTTGGCGTCTGATGCAAGTCAAGTCTAGTCAAGTTGTCTCTCATAATATGTCATAATTCTTGTAGTTTCATGCCAAACTTCCACAGCGCTCTTGAACAAAAGAAGAAGAGAAGGTATAATCGTCCCAAGGTAAAGTCCTTATTTATGGCAGCGACCACGCGGAATGGATTTCTGGAAGAGAATTGTACATCAGGAATTCACTAACGAGTTGTGGATCCAGAATTTCTGAACGATTCGAGCAACGTTCAATGAACTCTGTGATGATATTGAATCTCTGGTAGCACTAGACTTGTCATGTCCTCGGGAAGCAGTTCCTCCACTAAAGCCAGTGGCTATTGCCCGATACAAACTAAAACCACCTGTGCTAAGTACAGGGTCATAGGTGAGATGTTTGGTGTGAGCAAAACCACCGTGCACAGATGTGTGAAAATGCATAAAATGTTTCCATTACACTTTTGCGCTATACTTCTACATCGAAAAGTCTCAAAAACCACCTCATTAGAGCATAAAAACTTTTTTGCGATCTTTGGCAGTTTTTGTGACATTTCAATGTTTCCACATACTAGTTTTCTATTGCGCAATTTATATTTTGCCCATTTCGGGGGGTAACGGAAACCCAGCTTATGACACAAACACAGACAAATACAATGTACTTATTCTTGTACCACATAAACAATTGCACTTCATTGAACACAGCTAATAAATTCTCCCAGTGCTGCTGGAAAAGGTAAGTGAACCTTTAGACTAATGACTCCAAAAAGACCGAATTGGAGTCAGGACTGAGTGAAGTTAAAATCAGGTCTATGAAATGAGATTTGAGCCAGATGTGAAGATACTTTGACTCATAGAAAACAGTCAAACTTCTTGAGTTTTCCATTCATCGGAAGTAGGATGTGAACCTTGCCTTGCAAAGAAGAGAACTTCGAAGATCAGCAATCAATTGAACAGTGGTTGCTGTTCAATAGAGGGCGCTAGGGCACTGCCCCACCTGTCTCACATGAAGAAGACGATAGGAATCAACTAAAATAATTATTCGTATTTAAATAAATTAGCTATACATGATACAGCCTGTGAGTACTACGTATAATCTGCATTCAAGTGTAGTTTAAAAATGTTTTCTGCCATTTAATGAACAGTCAAGACATGTGTTTCCTGTCTGGGGTGCTGGCCGGGAACTCCACAGACTGTCACAGTGGACCCCTCCCACCCCAATACAAGAGATAGGAGAGCCTCGGGGCACAAAACATTGCGCCCACGCGCCACCCACAGGAGTCAACGTCACATCCTGAAAAGAATCAAGACCTTCCTCAGAAATGGAATCCAAACAGGCCCATCAGTAATACTACTGAGCTGTGGGTAAACAGCTGGACAGCTCAGCGGGTCACACAACAGACTGTGACGCGGGGAAAGTGTGATGAATTCCCAGGACTAGAGGTATCAGTGATATATTTTAACCCTTACGTTGATTTTCTTTTTTTTATGCCATGTGATGTACTTGCACTACCTTCACCCCTGGTCTAAATGCATTATCCAGGGACATGCCTGACTTTAGCAATAGTCATAGAAAAATATGCATGTTAGAACAATAGACAAGTGAAATTTACAAATACATGACTGAAAACACATACTGTGCATTTTTATTTCTATTTAAATTACTTTACTGTACTTTGGTGTATCCTAGTGGTAATATGTGGTTATAGTGTAGCTGAAAACTGACTTTGATACTGCGCCCCACCAAAAAATAATTTCACCAGCTGCAGCTGCATTGGAAGTCCTTGGTTGAGGTTATTGCTGCAGAAGGGGGTTCAACCAAGGGTTAACTTACTTTATCCAGCAGCGCTATGAATTTTTAACTGCTGTGTGTAACAAAAGACAGTGTGATATTAGAATAAGAATGTTGTGTTTGTCTGTATTTGTGACTTAGATGCAGATCCCAACACATTTCATAGCCAATTCATACAGAAAACAAAAGGATTCCATCAGGTTCACATACTTTGTCTTGGCACCACATGCAATTTATTCTATGTACAGCTTGACAGGAAGTAATTGACAAACAAATAGCCAGAAGGAATTTAGTTGTGAAAACAGATTGTCATATAGTTGTGTTATGATTGTCTGCAAACAAGTTTAGAAAAATATTTTGTATATGTCATTAAACGTTTGATTCAGAAAACCATCAGTTAACCCATCACAGCAAAGCTTTTAGGTGTCTGAGGGACAAACGTGATTAGTGGCAAAATAGGGACAAGAGGCATCTTCAGATAACTATGTTATGAAACAATTTAGCTACATTCACAATGCAGTATGAGGATGATAAATGATGGGGAGATGAGAGACAGAAAAATATATGACAATGAGGAGTGATAATGAAAGTAAATCACAATTGTTGCTGATTAATTCTGCAGTCTGATTTTGCCCATGCTTCTTTTGGTCATTTATTGTTCTTTGTATTACTCTAACATTCTGTAAGTATCACAAATGGATCATAATTAAAGCATAAAAGAAGCCCTTATAATAACTGAAATAGATGTTAATCACAGTTGTATTGACTCTGGTATCCACTTGTCTGATTACAGAGAAAGGATTCTGATTTGAACTAGAAATAAATTCCTGGTGGGGACTAAAGATTTTTTAATCTCTCCAAAAATTCACTGGAAACCTTTTTGACTTCTGAAACTTTTACTTAATGGATGTATATAAATCACTGGATAGAAGAGCTGTGAATATTTTGTGGCTAAAAGTGACCATATTTGGACAAAAGAGGGGACGCTAAAGGAACCTGAGGGATCAGGGGTGAGCTAATGCTAAGTGCTAGTCACCTCATACATATTAACATATGTGCTAATACAAACCCTAATGAGTAATAATAGCATGGTTTCTGCAGTTTTGGGAGCTTGTGCCATTCACACATCAACACAAGCACACACACACACACACATGCCCGTGAACACACACATTCTGCACAGCCCAAGTATGTCATAACCATGGCCCTCAAACCTAATATAGCAGACACACAAACACACTCACAAGGTTATTCAACAGAACATTTGGGGCAGCAGTTGGTGGTAAAGCTCAAGCACTCCAAAGTGCTAATCTGTTTTCACCTAGATACAGTCACAAAAGACATTCCATGGAGTGTGTGTGTGCAATCTGGGTATTTATTACATTACTGGGACACTGGCTTCTGTTAGCTGTGAGGATTTCACTCCTTAAGGGGATAAAATACAAGTTTCCATAATGTATATAATTGTTAGTGTTTGTTTAAAGTACAGCAATAGGGTTAAAATGTAGTGGGTAAGTTACCCTGAAATTATTGTAATGTCCCTTGAACCCATGGAAACCCGACATCTGCATGTGGGAGGGACAACCAGACCAAATGCTCTTGACTCTGTTAGTTTCTTTAAACTCTGCAGTGGTGTTGACTGGAATGAATGACTGATTAAACCCTGTTTTTACTCCATGTGTGTGAATGTGTGACCAAAAATCACTTCACTTCTAGTGCTTATTGGATGCAAAAAGTCTGACAGCTTCCACTGGTTTCTCAAACTGCCCTTTTGAAAGTCAGTAGTTTGCAATTTGGCAATCGCCATGCCAGCTTTTTGGAACCAAAAGTGACCATATTTGGACTAAAGAGGCAGAGCTACAGGAGCCTGACAGATCAGAGGGGAGTCAGTGCTAAGCACCAGCTTAGTAAACTTCATCAAGCACAGTGTAACAAGATCAACTGACACTGTTGTTACTAGGACCTGTTACAGTGGAGCTGTTTGGCATGAAAATAAATAAATAAATAAAGCATTGTATTGAATGAACAGGAAATCCGACTCTGAACTGTCATAGACCTGTCCGTCAAAGCCCAACATAGTAGATGTTAAAGCTTCTATTTGACCTGAAATCTGATATAAAAATGGACCTCTAGACCACTTATTAGAGATCGCAAGTAAAACAAATAATGAATCCAGATCCAGATTGAGACCAGGAAAAAATGAATAACTTAGTATTTTTATAGACTGTACGACTACTGGAGCAAAACCCTGCAGCTGTCAGCGATATTACAACATTAACATGGCCTACTTCTATATTAGCTTCATTTCAATTCACCTCTACTGTCATTGCACAAAGTACAATGAAATTAGCTAATTTGAAGCCAGGGTCCTTTATCCTTCACTCAGTGTGGCCACAAGCAGATTCTCAAATCTCTCTGAACCACAGTTAAAGGATTCTCTGAACATCATCTACAAACTACTTTTAAAGGACGTTAGTTTTATACATCTGTCAAAAATAATTCTCGTTGTTAACATCTTGATTAGTTGGTGTCATTTCACACAGATGTGCAAATACACAACCACAACCACAAAGTCACACCCACCCATATATTATGGATTCCGTGTCATTAACAGTTTGTAATTAACGCTCATAATGCAGACAGGCAAACACGTTACTTTGATTTCATATGGAACCACAAACATTGTACATATGCGAAACCAGTGCTTAAAATGTCATTTGGATTAGCTCCGTCTATACATATCTGTGACGAGTTCTTGTAAGAATGCATTCTGATGTGTTTTTTCATGATCAAGAATGTGTGTTTGTGCATGCGTGTGGTTTTTTTTGGGATGAGACAGCAGTTTATTGCGCTGAATCGTACCCCCCAATGGCATTCGACCTCACACAGAAAGAACAGAGAGAGGCAGTCGGGCAGTTTGAGCCTTATGGGCACCTATCCGCAGGCGGTCTCCATGCCTGCACCCTCGCTGATAACAAGGGGTGGAAGGAAAGGAGGGACCTGAGGAGAAGGGGAAGACAGTGGTGCATGTGGTGGTGGAGGAGGTGGGCCAGTACACACATTACACACATTCAGCTGTAACTGCTCAGTCTCACTATACACTCACTTTTTCTTTATTTTACACCCGTAGCTTTCATATTTACAGACAGTTTGACAATTTTAAGTTAGGTCTCACATTCTCTTTGTGTGCCCTTTTTCCTCTACAGTACAATTTCACCTTTTAAGTATTGTTAAATAGCTGCTACCTTTAGCTCAAGGTAGGTGGATTGTTCTCGGTAGTTTAATTATGAAAAGAACAGTGAGCTTTTCTTTTAATAGCATATGCAATGTTCAACTGGTAAGAAGCCTTTCTTGTTTTTCAGTAGCGTCTCTTAGTCATACTCAGCCCCACTTTCTCATCACATCTTCCATTGATTGAAAAACATCTTAGCTGGTGAAAGCTGACCACTAAATCATTAAAATTATGACACTGGCAATCCTCATAACAGGATCAAGCTTGATATTGATATGTTAATATCCTAAGCTTCTGTCATAATGACATTGTGTGTGCTTAGCATTTCATTACTCTACTGTAGCACAGGTTCAACAACACACTTTCAAAGGCCCGAACAAACCCCATCGATGCTGTCCAAACAATTAACGTTTTGATAATCCAACCAATGCATTCATCGATGTATGTGTTTATGTTTTAATGCAAAATGGATAGAATTGCAAGGGCAATTGTTATGGCCCATGTAGAGAGGTTAGGATGCAACACAAAGTAAAGAGGACTTGTTCCTTTTGATGCATCTGATGTTTTGGAACCGGCCTATCAATAGCAGGAACTTTGGTAGGCATGGGTGCTGAAACCTGGTACTAAACAGGTCCTGGGACTGGAAAACTGTCTCACTGTAAATGGTTACTTATATTTATTGCACATCTGTATCATCAGCTCTAATAGAGATTAAAAAATTGGTCAACACAATACTGTTGCACTTTCCATCTAAAAATATCTATTGTATACACTCCTGATCAAAATTTTAAGACCTGTTGAAAAATTGTAAGAATTTACATTTTGCACTGTTGGATCTTAAGAAGGTTTTAAGTAGAGATTCAAAATGCAAAAAGAAGAAATGGGAGTGAGACAAAAAATATTTGAGTAAGCAATATTTTGAAAATAAATAATAAATTACATAAATAATAAATTGCTTACTCAAACGAACGGCTCACAACAAATCGGTTCTTATTATTCACTGAAAAGAGCTGTTCAAAAAACTCAACTCGTCTGTGAATGTCACACCTCTAGTGCCTGGCTGAGCGAGCCAGGACAGACAACAGCTGTCAGATGTCACTGCATAGTAACGTGCCACATTTCACTGCTGGTAACGGTAACGGCGTTGTAATATTTCAAATAATAATCAATTAAATTACCCGTTACTGGAAAACAATTATTTTTTACACCGTTATTCCCAACATTGTCCTTGTCTAGTTCATGGTATGTGACAGTAGAACAGATTGAATAGACTGATAACCTTAAAGTTAAACACAAAATACATGCATTATTTTAAGCAATTAAGCATTTAAGGGCATTCATTATTAACATACATTCCTTTAAATAAACACTGAATAAAGCAAAATTTTAAATAAACATCTCAGTAAGTCCAGCAATCAGTCAAATACGTTAAATAACATTTAAGCTGTTTTCAAAACACAAAATTCTTGAAACATACAAATAAAGTTACTAGTTAGTTTAGTTGATGACAATTTAGTTTATATTAGTCTATATTTCCTTCATAACTAAATTAATTAAACACAAAGTTACCTAATCAACATGGCCCCTTACAATTGGTACACACAACTGTCACAATTTTAACTTACATAATTGTCATCATTTTTATGGTCCTTCCCTTTAATGCCACTCCTTACCAGTTGCATCTTCAGTGGCAGATCAAGAAGCTGAGTCGTGTCTTCTTTTGACTGAACCGCTGCTGTGAGCAGCTTGGCAGCCAGCTACAAACTGTTCCTCCCATGCTTTCCCAATAGGTGTGTAGGTTTAAAGATCACCCTACAGGAAGTATAAGGTGGGTGTTTGGCCTCACCAATGCATGCATGTCTGCCCCCTGTAGGTTTGGAGGACCGGAGCTGGGTCGTTTCCATGTTTGTTAATGTTTTGAATGTTTTTAAGCGTGCTCTAATGTTGCGTTTCCACTACATGGTATTGGCTCGACTCGACTCGGCCTTTTTGCATTTCCATTACGAAAAAGGACCTGGAATCTGGTACCCGGTACTAGTTTTTTGGTATCACCTCCGCCAAGGTTCCAGGACTGGGGAGCTTATACTAAAACGTGTCGTGCAAGCACTGCAGACCACTGACTGGTCAGAGAGTTGTCTCTGTGACTCGCCATTTTACAAAAAACAAATGCAGAAGTTTACAGTAAATATACCAGTAGGTTAATCCACATGATGACAGCCTGAAAAACTACACCGTGGTTTTACGAGGAGGTTAAGACGTAAAAATTCAGCATGAGCTTGACGAGACAACATGCAACGAGTGAGTTTATCAGCAACTCTGAGCAGACGACACGGAAGTAACGCGCAGCATCGCTATAACGTCCAGGTACTGGAAAGTCAGTAGTATCCTGTAATGGAAACGGTCTCCAGGAATAGGACCTGGTACCCGAGTCGAGCCGAGCCGAGTCGAGCCAGTTCCATGTAGTGGAAACAGCATAAGTCTTCATGTAACAGTAACCCTAACCTGATAAAAGAACCAATAACAACGGTTACAATACCAGACTGATTAGCAGTAGGGATGCCAATTATCGATTAATTTATTAACCATTAGTTGATTGACCTTATTGATCGATTAACAATTAACATGCTATTTTCCTATGGCCACCGGAGTGACCGACATACCTTATATATTGTGGACTAGATCAGAAGCCTGGAGGATGTTTTCAACTTCTGTCTCACTGACCAGATAGTCCAGATGACCGTGGACCAGACCAACTTCCAGGGAAAACATTCCGATACCGGCCCTGCATATGTGCGCGTATTTCGGCGGGGGTGTGGTTTCACTCCCTGTCCATATCCCCATGTCCCTAAAGCAATTCTAACTCATCCATGCCATGACGCGGTTTGATGACTATCCCAGCCACGGCGTCACAGCGTGGACAAGCCGGCAGCCTTTGGACAGGTGTGGACAGGTGGACAACTCCCCCCAATATTCAACCTCAGCGATGAAGCCTAGTTTAGGCAGTGGCGCCCCCTACTGTCACACCACAAACAGCGCTGTGGAAAAGGGAAATTGACCGGCAATGTTGTAATTTAATCAAGCAAATTCTTAGAGACAATTAATTGATAGTCGATTAATTGTTTACATCCCTAATTAGCAGTATCTGAACAATACCATCTCTACACTTCAGAAGGTTGAATCGCCATGCTCAGCCAATCAGAGGGGACCTACATGTAAAGCTCCTCATTCAGGCACAACACACATAACGCAATCACACCAAACACAAGAAACTACAACAGTTAACAACAGTACCTAGATCCACTGAAATGAGTTCATGCATCCACAGCTGTAACACCAGAGACCAGATGTAGGAGTAGAAAAGTAGTTAAATAACATATAGTTTTTATCACTATTATTTTTTATTCTGTATTGCTTGTTTTCTTGCACTATCATTATGCATGCAGACTTTTTCTTGCAGTTTATTCTGTTGTTGCCTTGACCATTGAATTGTGGGATCGATAAAGTCTAATCTAATCTAATCTAAATATTAGAGAGGGGTGCAAGTAGGAGTCACCAAGTCCAAACAGGGCAAGATGCAAGATGATACACAGTGGTCAACAGACAAAGCAACAGTTAGCAGATATGTGCTCAGGTTCCTTTATTCTGCACAGAGCATGGGTGGCCTGACTTCAGGATGAGTTACAGGTGTGAAAAAGCCTCACCCTGCCCTGAGGACCTGACAGACAACAAGAAACAGGACAGACAGACAAGACACAAGGAGCAGGGAAACACAAGAAACACAGGGGAAGAAAGGGAATACTGTAATCCTGACAGCAACGGTCTTTTGTTAAATGTTTAAGCCCTTGAAGCTCTAAGAACTCTAAGAATTAATCATATCCGTCAGAAAAAAAAAAAAAAAAAAGCCCAGACAGAACTGACCAGAATTGCACTGTACATGCTTTTAGTAACCACTTCTATAATCCCTCTTGTTTTCCATAAAGGAATGAGAGCGTATGAGCGTTTCTGTCTTTGTGTGTATGTGTCAGTGTGTCTACTCTGTATTAGTCAGGTCAACAGAAAGGCATTACATATTCATGAAATTACCAAATTATGAAAATGGAGCATGAGTCAATGCTGGGATGAAAGAAAGCCAGCCTTCAGTGCCTTCAAAGCTCCCGTCTGAAACTAGTTATAATCTGAAGGCGTGGTGTGTGTTTGTCTGTTTGTGTGTGCATGTGTGTGCGTGCATGTGTGTGCACATGGTCACGCTGGATATGAGAAGAGAGGGGAGACAGAGAGAGAGAGATAAGGGTTGACCTTCAGTGAATCACTTGCCTCTCTGCACAGACTTGTATAGAAGCATCATGTTTGGCAACTGTTCTTACAGCGCAAAAAAGACAGAGAAGAGTAGAAAAAAGCAGATGACTGGAAGAATAGTCACATATAAAAGCATGTGCACAGAGGTGTGGAGTGAAATGAAGTCAAAAGTAAAAGGAGACAGAAATGAATATTGTCAGGACCAGATACATTTTGAGTGGGAAGGGGGATCAGCCATCCAACAACATCCCCAAAACTGGCATCAACTAGCAGGCTGGCTTGGCTTCCCAGACTGGCAAATCCACCAATCTAAGTGACCAAATATGGTGTTTGTCTGTTCCCTCTGACATGACACATAACAGTGTTTTATCAATTAGCTCCCCCATAGACAGCAGAAGGAACTGCACCAAATGGCAACATGCAAAAATGGACAAAATCAGTGTGAAGTTGGAACAATACCACTGTTAATGTTTGTTAAGGTCCAGATATGAGAGCAACCGCAATTTTAACATAACAATGTGACAATCTGGGGATTTCCACTAGATGTCACTAAACAACAGACCATTATTAACCCTGTAAAGCCTGATCCATTAAATCATTCACAGAAAATTCCAGTTCTTTGAAACTGGAGCCCTTATTGGTCCTTCTGAACAGCATTTTTTTTTAAATTATTTTTTAAACATTTTATTTATTTATTTATTTATTTTTTTCAAATATCAATTTCCATGTGTGAGTTTCAATTTTGTATCATATTTGATACATCTGGTCTCAATGCTCAAATATTATTTTTGAACAAACAAAAACATAATATAACACAAACATGTCTAACAAATTGGAAATTCCTTTTCAAAATTGGCAAAGTTCTTCCTCCTTCCTCATTAATGACAGTCTTGTAGTGTCACTGGAAAAGCCTCTGGTGAATGAACTCCTCCCCCTCGTACATTATCCGTGCATTGTATGTATTTAATTGTCCACATCAAGTTTTACATGAAAAAAAATATCACACTGATCATGTAGAGGGCTTCAAATCTCATTAATCAAATATCATACGTTTGGTGTTATAGGGTTAAAAAGGTTGCATAAATGACCTGTGAGCATGCTTTAAACATGAGGATAGGCTGCAGCAGGGGTTCCCAAACTTTTAAACTCGTGACCCCCAAAATAATGGTTCCAGAGACTGGTGACCCCCACTATCTGCAAAGTGACTGAAACATAAAAAAAAATACATGCACACAGAAAAAAGGCATATCCAAACACGGGCATAACAACACAAAAGAACAGAACAGCCTGACAACCATGTTACGATTTAAATCATACTGTGGCATATTTGCCGCACTGCATTGTGGGCACTGGACATTTTACTCACTGTGTTCTGTTTTATGTGCAGGGGTGTAAGGGGGGTTTTGTGTTAATGTTTATTGAGGTTAATGAGTCTGTTTTACAATGTTTATTGGCCTTTTATGTTTATTTTTATTAATGTGACACTATTAGTCAAACCTGTAGACTGAACAATGCCTTACCCGTTTGTCGTTGGCAAGTTGTCAAGTGCCATTGTTGTAAGTTTCTCACTTGTAAAGCAAAAGCACTTCCTGTGTTCCTTTTGTCATACATAGCAATCTTCCTACTTAGAAATTTCAAGTGCTACAACATTGTCACTGATCTGTCGTAATCACCTCAGGGGCCACATCAAGAGGATTCTGAAAATCATTTCGCAACCCCCCGTTGGCATCTTGTGACCCCCTGGGAGGTCCCGACCCCCACTTTGGGAACCCCTGGGCTATAGGTTTAACACAAACCTTCAGAAGGGTACTGGAAGGCTTTGAACTGCTAGTTGGTGTCAGGAAGTTAACATTATTCAGCACCATTTAAAAACGCTTTTAAAAACTGGTACAAATGGGATAATCCACGGTGCTGATGAAGAGCTTGAGTTGGCCCCTGAGTGCGCTTAATGGCAGCTCACTGCTCAATTAGCTCAATACTAATTGCTAATGCTAGGTACCATGTGTGAGTTAGAATGAGTGAAATGCAGAGACTGAATTTTCCTATTGGGATAATAAAATAAGTTCACCACACACATGCATTAGTTTCAAAAGCATGTCAGGCAGGACACTTGTGTTAGATACAACCATATGGAATGACATACTTTACATTCTTATTTTGTCGTAACTTTGCTCTTAAGATCATAAAACCACCCTTGCAGAGAATGACATTGACATGTGGGAATGAGTAAAGATAGTATGTATGAGTAATACAGCAGCAACATTTTTTCTTTATTCAGAAGGAAGTTAAGGAAGTGGGGGAGATATTTCATGCATCTGTAGGCTGGTGAATAGGGTGGATGTGAGTAGGGCACTGAAAGCAGAATGAATGAATGAATGAATGAACGTTTTGGATTATAAAGCATGCTAACTGAGGTGGAACATACTGGACAACTGGATGGATATCTTTTTGCTGTAGTGACTGGTCTGTTTGTGTGTGGGAAGCTGCTCTGAACCTGAACTGATTATGGAGTGATGGTGAATTAAAAGAAAGATCATAAAAATGATTGCAATTTATCCTGAAGAAGATGTAAATGTCTGTCTCTGTAATCCATTCAACTGTGGGTGAAACATTCACTTTCAATCAAAAATATGCTTTAGGGAAAGCGGCATCACCAAAGTTAATGGATTTTACTGAAGAAGTAACATTTTGTATGGTTTAGTGGCACTAGAGGAGAGATCAAGGGGTCATTGAGGTAATGAAGATTAACCATCTGGGGTCCAAAATGATCAAAACAAGTACAGGGTGGGGAAGCAAAATTTACAATGAACATTCAGTTGTTTTTTCTCAGCAGGCACTACGTCAATTGTTTTGAAACCAAACATATATTGATGTCATAATCATACCTAACACTATTATCCATACCTTTTCAGAAACTTTTGCCCATATGAGTAATCAGGAAAGCAAACGTCAAAGAGTGTGTGATTTGCTGAATGCACTCGTCACACCAAAGGAGATTTCAAAAATAGTTGGAGTGTCCATAAAGACTGTTTATAATGTAAAGAAGAGAATGACTATGAGCAAAACTATTACGAGAAAGTCTGGAAGATACTGTTGAAGAAGAATGGGAGAAGTTGTCACCCGAACATTTGAGGAACACTTGCGCAAGTTTCAGGAAGCGTGTGAAGGCAGTTATTGAGAAAGGAGGAGGACACATAGAATAAAAACATTTTCTATTATGTACATTTTCTTGTGGCAAATAAATTCTCATGACTTTCAATAAACTAATTGGTCATACAATGTCTTTCAATCCCTGCCTCAAAATATTGTAAATTTTGCTTCCCCACCCTGTACTTATATTACGTATTTATCATTCTGGTGGGCATTCTGTTTATGAATCGATTATTTCAATTGTCAGAAAAATTGCAAAACTCTATAATTTCCTCCAGTTCAGTTGGTCTATACTGTACATTAAAGTGTACCTGTACTGGTCGTGCTTACAACATTAATTGTGTTTTGTAGGAGTGGGAATCTTTTACTATCTCATGATTTGATTTGATTCTGATTTTTGGGGCTACGATTCGATTCAAAATTGAGTTTCGAATCAAAATGATTTTCGAATCAAAACGATTTTCGAATCAAAACGATTGGATTCATAATGATTTCTGCTGCAATCTATAGGTGTGCAAAGGATCCTCATGATCTACTCCAGTCTAGCCACTAATGGCTAACCCTAATCGCGCTAATCACTAACTCTAACCGCTCATTGTGCTAGCCGCTAATCGCTAACCCTAACCGCTAGTTGCACTAACAGTGTGAGACTGCTGGTGGATTTGTTTTGTTTTTTAAAATCGATTTTGGGACATTTTATATCAATTCTGAATCAAAGTAAATGACAATTGCGATTTTTATATGAATCGATTTTTTGGCACACACCTAGTGCTTTGTGTTTTACTTATAAGCAAGCAGTGTTCATTTTGACAACAATTTTTAATTCGGTTTTAGTCACAGTCTTTAGATGAAAAGATTATTTAGTTTTAGTTATAATTTAGTCATCTAAACTATTTTAGTTTTAGTCAATATCATTAAAATTTAGTCAACTAAATCTATTGTAGATTTAGTCGACTAAATTCTTATGCAATGATGTATCTGACATCATAATTTTGACTGATTTAATGAAGCTTCTAAGTATAATAGAATGGTTAAGGTGTGAATGTGCAGTACACTTTCAATAACAAATGTGTCTTTATTTCCCACAGGTTTCATTAAAGGACATTTCAATTTCAATAGACAAGCAATGAGAGGTAGAGTCCTACTTTCCCTAGCTCAGATATGCATTAATCATAAACTATACATGCCATTCTCCATGAAATTAAAGATTGTAAAAGCAGCAGTGCCTTTGGTATATAATAAACCTTTCTATTTAACTGTAAATAGTGCTCACCTGAAACTACTTCAATGACTAAAACTGTTAAAAACATTTCAAAGGATGTCACATATAATGCCACCAGGAATTTGAACTTAATATCAAGAAAAACAATGTAGAATTGAAAACGCATTTCTAAGCCTTGACAACAACAGTAAATGCCACTGAATAATACTGATAATAATGGCGCTACATACTTTAAAATTCTTACTTACTGCCTTAATATCAAAGGTAAAATGTTCCCATAGATCTGCTCTTCTCTTTCTCCCAAGTGACAACATTTTTTGTTTCCCATGTGTAGCTTTACTGTCGACACACTCTGCCAGAGGTTACATCAAAACAAATGTAAGCACCTTCCATGTTGCTCATAAAGTTGAGTTCTGATTGGAGCTCTTCTAAACTCATGCAGCTTACTCCACCTTCCAATTGGATCTTGTTCTCAAGTTATCCCGCCTCTTCCTCCTATCGAATGAATGTCGTTTCAACTCCTCCCTCTCTCTTCTGACTGTTCGTCTCTGGCCAATGCATTTGTCTAGTTTTCATTCGTTGATGAACATTTAGTCAATATTGTTGCTCGCGTGAATTACTGTTTATTAGTTATTGACTCATTTGTCAGAAAAAATATATCATTGACAAAGACTAGGATGAGAATTCTTCGTCAACAAAATTAACTCTGTAAGCAAGTTACATACCATCGTTGATTCTGGGTGATGAGTGCAAGTAAACAGGCAGCAGTCAGTGAGTGAGATTGAGTGGAAAGCATGTGTTCATGCTTATTTGTGCAGCCATAAGCGTTGAACTCCACCATTGTCCAAGTGATGTGACTCAGCACTGGCTGATAATGTGTCCTCATAGACTGGTGTTTGCTGTACGGGGTCAGTGACCAGTCCATCTCAGTCCAGGTAACTGGACAAACCAATGAGTCTGTGTCACTACCAGTGCTCGAACAGCCTGTGAAGGAAGTAACATGTTGCTGACCATGACTGACTGACGGAGCAGTGACTTAGTGTAACCAGTGGTGTGGGACTCTGCATTGTGTTTAAGGACGAGACCTGCATGTACAACTTTGGAGGCAGTCTCCGTTTATTGTTTTTTGCTCCTGTCAAAAGTATCACAGATATAAAAATCTCTGGTTAGCGAACCCCACAAAACATGTCCCTCCCATAGAGATCAGGAACAATAGGCAGATAATACAAATAATATTAAATTATTAAAACAAAACATAGCATACCTGACAAAAGTATCACAGATACAAAAACCTCCAGTCAGCGAACCCCACAAAACATGCCCCTACACAGACCAAAAGACACAGGAAAGTGTTTCAGCACATTATAAGCACCTCATACACAGTTTGAACTTGCCAGTTCATTTAAAAATGAAATTAGCAGAGGCTAAAACAGAAATTTCCCCCAACAGCTGCTTACCTCTCCCATAGAGATCAGGAGCAATAGGGAAGAGGTAAAGGTGCAAAAACACTAGTTATAGTGGGAAGTGTCACTTCATAAAGTACTCGATGGGGAACAGACTCAAATTAAAAGTTCCACATACTAACTCGAAGGCCCATAATGTCAGGCATTAACCAAAACAAATGAAAATAAAATGAACAGATTTTGTGTAATTATAACAGCAACCAATATACAATACCATCTGCATACCCACATTGCTGCAAAAATAACTGACCCTGTTATATTAGTACTCGTGCGTACTTAACAACGGGCTTTAACCCCTTAACACTGTAAGGCATAAATTCATGACACACTGTTTTCATCCAGGAAACAGCTAAGACAGTGTACATATTCTCCCAATAACAGTTCAGTTCAGGCATATTCCACACATTCCTAGGAACCTTTTTCAAGCACTTGTTTGGTTGGTGACGGACCTACATACGGGCTAATGGAATCAGAAGCTCCCACTTCTGACACACGAAAAAGGAGGCGTTAAAAGTGGACACATTTTTGCATATAAGGTAAGTTGTGCCAAAATAAAAATACTCAGTAGTTTATTATGTGCTTCTACAGCATATATATTAAAGTAGACTACGTATGACGAATGTTTTTAAAGTTATTTGAATGTTTTGGTTTGTAACCTATTAGCAACATGCGGCTAGAAAAAAATGGTGCTAGCTGATCAACACTATATTTAGATGGCCTTCATCACGCATTTTCTTTAGGAAATGCTATTGTAGTTCATTTATATAATCATCATTAACATAAATGCTGGGATATAAATGCAATTTCTGCCCTTTATTTTTACATAAACCAGAATAAATGCAACAATGTTTTATGGGAAGCGGGCTGGTGGATTTCATACAAGAGTTTCACCAGACGAGAGTGAGGCTGTCTCAGTGATGGCAGCGATGAATAATACAATCTACCTAAACCAGGGGATGGAACTGGTAGTAATGATGCTATAATTTTGTGTAGAGTTACAGTTTTTTTGTCAACACATGGCCATATGTTCATGAATATATAATATAAATATATAATATATGACGACATGTTGTGTATATGGTGTAATTAAAAATGCGTGCACTTTCCATAAGTGATTTTTTTCATTCAAAACAGTATGACAAAATGTGTAAAGTTAAAAGCTATATTTTTCAGTTCCAGATGCCTGTTTCTAAATGTGTTGTGTATTGGCAGATCCACTGTGTTCTGTCATTTATAATGTACATGTATAAATGGTAAACTGAGTTATACTATTGTTATTGTGATTGTTCATAGATTTTCAGGTTATTCAATTTTTTGTGAAAGGATAGTTGTAAGTGTAAACATTTTTATTTTGTCATTTTACTTTTTGCACTAAAACAAAGAGGAAAAATTTGGAGTTGTCATTATTTATAGGTTATTATGTTATAATTTTACTGGTCCAGCCTCCTTGAGATAATATTGGTCTGTATGTGGAACCTGAACTAAAATGAGTTTGACACCCATTTTCTAAATTAAAAGCTTGAGCTCTGTGTGTTTGGATAATAATAGTTAAAATAGTTGGTGTTACAGTCAGGACACTGAAAATAATACGGCACCAATAAAACCCTCTCCATGTCTGAGACCAGAAAATGTGTTTTTTTTATTGCTTGTTATAAAAAATATGCAACATACCAAAAATGTGATCTATTTTATGTGCTATTGTTAAATCAACAATCTCCAATTAATTTAGTATCTACTTGAAAGCAAAAACACAAATAATTATTATTTAAATATACTTGTAATTAAATTCAGGCGTTGAAGGGATAATGTTAGTTACCTGATGCAACTGATCTAGCGATGAAAATTCACTACAGGTATCCTTTAATGCTTGTTTGAATGAAATTATCACATTTTTGTGGCTGAAAGTTAATCTAACGTATTTTGATAAATAAACAGACTTTCTTTTTCTCACAAGTGGTGGATTTTTTTTTTTTTACTAATTAAATGAACAATTAATCTGAGCAATATTTCCTTGAATCCATTGAACTTTTGGTGAGATTTTGGTGTAAAACTTTATGCCTTGGAGCCTGTGTCCTGCAACAAATTCCTCTTAAAAACGATGCACATTAGTAATAAATCAAGAGCAGGTATCGTCCATTGACGGGGTTCAATTTATTGCCATACTTTTGCTTCTGAAAGATTGAACTCTGAATTTCTTAACAACCTCTGCTCTAAGGATTAATCAAGTCAGATACAGTGGCTTTGATTCCTTGAAAAGAAAGATTTTGTAAAGGTTATGTTTACACACATTTTTCTCATACTCCCACTCACAGCGATAGACTCTTCGTATAAACTTTTCTTTCACCAGTTTTCTTTCCGTGTTCTCTCGTGCAATTCAGAATGAAGGTGTTTCTGTCACCCAGAAGTGAATGCCACCCCAATGCAGTCACCTCACTGCACCTCTGTGGTTATAAATCAAACATGACGCTCTTTAAATAGGGAAATTAATTATTTACACTTCAAGCCAAAATACCTTGAAGAGGAAGGAAAAAATACTGACACATAATAAGTCATTTTCAGGCCTGAGCGGCTGGCCACTCTATTACCATAGTCTAGATTTATAATGCTCTCATAAGAGTCAAGCTACCAATGGAGAAAACTTGGATGAGGCAGTGCTGTTGACCCTGTTCTACTGCCCTTTTCGAGGACAAAACAAATGTCTGTCAGATTCAGTCATGAGGAAAATGTGCCCACTTTATGCCATGGGCACCATGCTGTGCGTCTCTTGAAAAGGACATATTTAACACTTTTCTTGCCAGCATCATCACGCTGAGATGTTGAAGAACATTTCAGCTGGAGCAGAACTACATGTTACCTAGCAACAGCTATAGAGCCGAGCTGTGAAGAATACATCGAAGTGTCTCAACTATTTATACCAGTGGCACGGCTAACAACATTTCACATGACCACTGGGGCTGAGCTGAAAGCTTTTGGATTTTTCTCACATTAATGTTTATGTCTTAAAACTAACATTAACATCTCATACATTTCAGTAACAGGTGTTGACCAGTACTTGACACTGTTAAGAGCAGCAGCTGTGATAAGTGGCATCACTTCCCCGCAGCTTTAGTGATACCTCCAGTGTGTGTTGTTTTATTTAGCTTTTTGCTGTGGCTGGAATATTCCTTCTCATATGGGACATGACTTGGAATTGTTTCAGTATTTCACATTTTCTGCAAAGGTCTGGTTATTTTTTCACGGTGTTGGTACTTATATATGTCACCATCTCTGTGTGGTCACATGATCAGTAAACTCTGCACATTACAAACAATGCAAATTTGCATGGAGTCGAATCTGCGTCCATTTAATGTGTGATATTTGCACTTTCAGAGTTGACTAGTGATATGCTGAAATATCTCACATAATTCTAGCATGACAGGAACAAACACCGAATAACTTGTCACTTTGTTGGAACACTATCAGTTTTGACAAAGGTATTCAGTGTATGAGCTTAACCTTCCTGCGCTCAACATTTTTTTCAAGCTCAACCTCAAGGACAAGGTATGCACACCCGTCTTTGTAAATGCTGATTTTGATTCCTGGACCAGCAAGTAAGAGCTGTTAATGTAATATGGAAATAACAGCGGCAAGTCAGTGCAGAGTCTTGTGGAAAAGTACTTGAAAGCAGTGATATTTTTGCTTTTTTAAATGGAATTATGCATTTTAAAACATTTCACTGTGGTCTACATAAACTATAAATGCTATGCTTAGGTCTGAATTCTTCATTAATTCAACTCCGCAGGTCCATCTTCAACCCTATTTCTGAGTAATGACACCAGAAAGGTCATTTTGAGCACTGACCCTTTAAATGCAAATGAGCCACCTCACACCCCACCCCCTCCAGGTTGTTGTCTGTGTTGCTCTGTCCTGTTCAACCCACAGCTGAACAATTTAGGTTATCAGCTCGAAGTTTGGACATATTTTCAGTATGGACTCCAACCGCTGCTGCAGACAAACAATTATGGCGTACTCGGAGAAATGTTCGTCTGAAGTCTTGACCTTATATGTGCAAATGTTGTGACATAACTAGTTATAAACATAACAAATTAAGCAGGAATTAAAACGGGTTGTAGAAATCCACTCGATTTTTGCCGGAATGAATAGAAAGATAGCTTTAACAAACTAGAAAAGCACTCGGAGAGTGCAGACCTCCACCAAGGCAGATCAGCGCCCCCCCCCCCCCCCGATCACCACCAAAATTTGATAATTTGTTCCTTGTGCCAGTATCAACATTTCCTGAAATTTTCATCCAAATCTGTCCATAACTCTTTGAGTTATCTTGCACATGGACAGACAGACAAACAAACAGATAAACCAACACCGGCAAAAACATAACCTCCTTGGCGGAGGCAATGACTCCAAATTTAAATCAAAATTTTATTGCAAAAAGTCGGTATCAGATTGGTATCAGATTGGTATCGGCAAAATTAATCCTAAAAAAAAATCTGATTGCGTCTGAAGCAAAAAAAGCCAGATTGGGACATCCTTACTTTAAACCCCTGAACCTGAATAGTTATGTGTAAGTATTTGACTGTGACAGTAATTTGCAAAGAATTATGTGAGCTCAAAAACCCATCAAATATCATCAAGACGCAATTCAAAAAATATTTACTGCTGAAAACCAAGTCACCATCAAATTGAGATGTGTCTTTTTGTTCATTATGTCGTACAGGTGTCCTTTTCTCAGTTCTCGGGCAGTGCTGAGCGTAAAATTTGCAAAATAGTGTCAGGAAAGAACTGGTTGTGGTGGAATGCGTGCATGAGGGAGAACTTCATAGAATTCAAATGACTAAAGCCCTACAAAAACTGGTCATAATAAGGTTTGTCTTTGTCATTTTCTGGATGTAGTTGCCGCTCTGAGGTTCTTCTTTCTTGTTGTGAGGGACTTTTAAAGTGATAACTCAGGTAGTGGAAGGAAGGAGAATGAAAATCCTGACACTGCTTCTACAATGCAATGGAAATATTCACCCTTATTCCAGAGTATCTCCAGCGAGACACAGTATTTATGACCCGTAGAATTGTGGCGTATTTACCTGCACTGATACCGTCTTCTGCCTCAATCTTCTTATTTTCCTCGAATTTTGTTTTCTAAATGAGGACATTTTGTGATTTTGTACCTCCAGCCAATAACTATAACAGTGTAGTGACACAGGTTACATAGTGGTGTCCTCTCTCAGTTCTATTCTTAGTACATGCAGATCTGTCTGACAGACAAATCTCAGGGCAAAGCACACCCATATTTACAGATACATGTCAGTCTGTCGATCACGTGGACCTCTCAGTCATGCAGACAGAGACGCCATGTGCTTCATCTGCATGCATTTAGAACATTTCTATTGCATTGGGTAAAGGTGTGGGCGTATTTATTTCTGATTTAAACCAGAACCATCTCATCCAACACCATTTAGTCACTAGCTTGCTTGACCACCACTCTCTCTTTTTCCCTGTTTGTTGAGCACAGAGGCGAAGCTTGGCTAGTCTGTTTAGAAACAAGTGAGAAAATTTACATGTTTTACCTTTAACCCTAAACAGCTGCCGGGCGACCAAAAGCAGCTACTGATCTAAAATGTTTAAAAACTCCTGAACCACTATCAATACATTCAAGTAATTCAGTAAAATGCAGTTTCTTTGTCTTCGTTGTACTTTCAGAGGCTTCAGTGACTATGGAAACACCATCATCATCTGTAACACTGATTCAGCAATAAAACGCATGTAGTTTAACAAATGGCAGTATTTTTTACATTCAGTTAATGATAAATTTTGCTGAAAAAAATCACTTTATCGTCAGCTTTCTCTGTTTTGATTTAATCACCTTTAACCTTTAAAGAAAATTTCGAGTATCACAAAATGAAATTGAGTTGGCTACGGACACAGTACTGTGGCACGAAATATCGGTTTGTCTATTACCACAAAGCCAGCCAGTGCCCTGGTTAAATCATGTCTAGGCTGGTAACTTGCTACATCCCAAAAAGTACCAGGGCAATCAGGTAGCAAATAGGTCAGTCTTAGAAACAGGGGAGATTTAGCTCATTCGGTAATGTATTGGACTGTTACATGAAAGACTTGGGTTCGGACCACAGCAGTCAATACACAGAACTGACACAGAACTGTGAAGTAACACGGCACACTGCTGCATCTAACACGTAGCTCCGCCCACCTTCTCCAGCCTCACTGACTGCACAGAGCAAAGAACACCATAAAACAACGTATAGAGTATTTAGAACAATAATTCCTATTCTCTACTATATACTATCACTAATTTGTTGTTTCTTCCATTAATTGCCACAGTACTGTGGCAGGAAAATACACAAAAGAACCCACTGAAGTATACACCATATATCACCACAGTACTGTGGCAACAAGAGGCGAATGAGTTCATGGAACAGGATCCATGATTGGCTCTAGTACAAATGCTAACATGTGTTTGGTTCTGTGGCAACAGACAAACCAATATTTCGTACCACAATACTGTAGCCATTGCCAAATGAAATATAGGAAACTACCAGATTTTCACGTTTCATGAAAATGTTATAATAAGAAAAGGTGATAGAGTGGACATAGGAAAGGCTAAATGTAGAGGGGAAAAAAAACAAAATATTTCTAGGTTCTTAAGGGGTGTTAAGATAGCACTGCAGATTTTTGGCTTGTTAGCTACTTTTAAAATGAAAGTGAGAATGATCTACCTACTCAAAAAATGTATAAATGAATATATATATATATATATATATATATATATATATATATATATATATATATATATATATATATGTATATACACTGAACAAAAATATAAACGCACCACTTTTGTTTTTGCTCCCATTTTTCATGAGCTGAACACAAAGATCTAAA
The DNA here is from genome assembly GCF_902148855.1 of Sphaeramia orbicularis. NCBI lineage: Eukaryota > Metazoa > Chordata > Actinopteri > Kurtiformes > Apogonidae > Sphaeramia > Sphaeramia orbicularis. Next base: position 24,533,396 of record NC_043965.1, read on the forward strand.
ACTTTTTCTACGTACACAAAAGGCCTATTTCTCTCAAATATTGTTCATAAATTTGTCTAAATCTGTGTTAGTGAGCACTTCTCCTTTGTCCTTTGCTGAGATAATCCATCCACCTCACAGGTGTGGCAGATCAAGATGCTGATTAGACAGCAGGATTATTGCACAGGTGTGATTTAGGCTGGCCACAATAAAAGGCCACTCTAAAATGTGCACTTTTACTGTATTGGGTGGTCCAGGGGGGTCAGAAAACCAGTCAGTATTTGGTGTGACCACCATTTTCCTCGCACAGTCTTCTTCATGAATTCTCTGAAACACCTTTGGAGATGGCTTATGGTAGAGAAATGAACATTCAATTCACAGGCAAAAGCTCTGGTGGAGATTCCTGAATTCAGCATGCCAATTGCATATTCCCTCAAAACTTGTGACATCTGTGGTATTGTGCTGTGTGATAAAACTGCACATTTTGGAGTGGTCTTTTATTGTGGCCAGCCTAAGGCACACCTGTGCAAAAATCCTGCTGTCTAATCAGCATCTGGATATGCCACACCTGTGAGGTGGATGGATTATCTCAGCAAAGAAGAAGTGTTCACTAACACAAATTTAGACAGATTTGTGAACAATATTTGAGAGAAATAAACCTTGTGTGTACACAGAAAAAGTTTTAGATCTTTGAGTTCAGCTCATGAAAAATGGGAGCAAAAACAAGTCGTGCATTTATATTTTTGTTCAGTATATATATATATATGATAATAAGTTTACATGCAGACATGAAATTCCTCCTCTGCATTTGTCCATCATTGGCTGAAACATGGAGGAACACCACACATTGCTGACTGGGGCTGGTGGGCTACTGTCAGGTGTCTGGGCAAAAAATGGGGGTGGTGGTTGGGGCCCTCCACAAGGCACAGGAGTCAACAATTTCTCTCCCAGAGTATTGGCTTTTCAATCAGTCCAGCCTCTAGGTCACAGATGATGAAATCCAAACTTTTCCTGTCCGTGGGTGGGCTTGAACTACCAACCTTTCAGTTAACAGCTGAACACACTCACCCATTCCACCACAAAGTCTCATGATTACATAAATACATATATATTTACATATAGAATATTGCTTTCATAACTGAATGACTCCTTATAACACAGTATAGTTCACCCATTTGTGGTCAGTACTTTACTCTGATAACTTCCACTGAATGGACTCCAGGGTTACTTAGTCCAGACAGCAGCTACTGGGACGCTATTTAGACTTAATAATCATCATGTGGGGAAACTGGCCGCTGTCTGGGTGACTGTGATTTTAGTTTAGTTTTAGTTTGCTCACCTTTCTCTTCTTATGAACAGTGCCAAAGTGCCTCTCCATTTTTTCCTTCTTTAGAATAGCAATGATAGACTGATGGATAAAACAAATGCACTTTGGTTATGGCAAGGTGAACAAAAGCCCTCCTCTGATTTCCACATGGAAGAGATAGTTTTTGGTTTCTTACTTGGTCCGTATCCCTCATTTCATTGTTATACTCCTTCGCTAGTAAATATAAATTGATAGGCTCCCTAGTTCAGTTTTGCAGAAGCTCACAGTTGTGTGTGTGTGGTGATCCTGTGTTAAGGCAGTTTTATGCTTACTGTGTCAGCGAGCTCCGCGCGGCTTCACGCAGTCAATTGACATCATTTTCACAGCCACGCCCCTTCGCATGGCTCATCTCAAGCGGAAACTTTCCACGTCGCGCACCTCAGAAAATGTGTAATAGACGCGCGGACAATATGGCCGACATTCAGGAGCTCCTGGTGGTAGAAGAGTACAGAAGTACAAGCACTTATATGATTCATCACACCGGGACCACCGCGACAGCCATGTGGTGAACAATTCATGGAGGGAAATTGCAGCGACAGTCGGCAAAGAGGAGGAATGGGCAAAAAAACCCTGGAAAAACATTCGGGACAGATATGTGAAGGCAAAAAAGACTGCCAAAGGGAGAAGTGGAGACCCAGGGGGGAGCCCAAATGTCCCATGGATTCTGAGAGAGTTGAGCTGGCTCTGCAATTTTATTAAACACAGGGAAACAGACACAAATTTCCCTCTGGAGGAGGTAAGTTTATTGATAACTATGTGAAAACAGAAAATGAACTGATGAAATGTCTGGTTTGTTATGGCAATTTTCTTCTTAAGTTTTTTTTTTTTTTACTGTGATAGACGTGCATTTGTGGCACACTGCCCCCTGCAGTTTGGGAATAGACACCGCGCGGAGTATAAAAGCACCACGCGTACTCTTGTGCCAACTCTCCACGTCTATTTTCCGCACGTCACGTTCGTGCGGCAAGCATAAACCAGCCTTTAGAGAGAAAAGATCTCAGACTGTCTGCTCTGTACGTCACTCACAGATAGATGATAGATTGACACATTTTTATCAATGGCACGTGATCTACCCACACTACCATGGTGATCAATCCCAGTTGACATATTGGGCACCCCTACTCTCCAACATATATACGACGTATGACTATGTGATACAATCAATGACTGATGCAAATCAGTGTGACGGAGGCTTGGATGTGTCTCGCAGCATGAGAGTGATGTTGTCATCAGAGTGTGTGGGCAGTCAAGATGAGCAGCATCACAATGGATTCACAAACTGTATGAAAAAGGTGCTGTAATAAACCAGGAGTACATGATGACACATAAAACTACATCTTATAGTCACTAATTTCCTATTTTGTGTAAAATTCAGTATGAGGCGACTCGTAAGCATGAAATTACTGTTTCTATGGTAACAGTATGCATCACATCTCAGCGAGAAAACATCAAGATGACACATTTACCCAGATGATCCTCTTCTGTACTATAGGCATTATGCATCACAAATACATTTTATCAAGCAAGAGCACTCAAAGAGGCAGCAACATTTTCACATACCCCAAGACTGACTCTTTTATTCCTCAACCAATTTAGAATGAATAAAGCTGACAAAGCGTGAGGTGCAGACCTGGGCCTCCGCTCACATGGATGATGCAAACCTCACACATTCACATCCCTCCTCAATTCTTTCAAAGTTGTATTCTTTTTTACATGATGCTGAAGTCGGGATTTGCTTATGTGGAAATGAGGTTAATTATGTTTCGAAGAGTTTATGCTGAGAGATAGGGAGGTAAGAGATTAGTCACCAGCTCAGAAGGATCAAAACACATGTTGACAGCAGGGAGCGACCGCCTCGAGAAGATGAATCCCCTCTTTAAAATTTTGTCATTAGATTGCAATATTCTACAATGTTTCCTGTTCCAGCTTACTTTACTTTGTTGTTTGTGTAAGAGGGGGGATGACACATCAAAACAAGTGGTGCCAGGCACAGCAAACCCCACCCCTCACACATATTGTAGCTTATTTTGGTATCAATCCAGTTGATGTGATCATGCCTATGCATGTGCTGATGTCAGCATATCAATTGCCTCTATGTCTGTGCCAAGTTTGAAATAAATTTAAACAAAATTGATGTTTTTATAGACATTTGAATTTTTGCCCATTATAAGATAACATTGAAAAAATACATAAAAATTCTTTAAAATTTTCAACTTTGACATACTTTTCCCAAAATATAACCACATATATTCTGGGTCACTGACAATCTATAAACCTAATTTGGTATGAATTCAGCCAAGAGTTTGTTGCTACAGACATTTGAAATTTCACCAACTATAAGTAAATGGTGGTGGTGGTGGTGGTGGGGTTTGTAAATGAATGAAGGTTAAGTTAACACTTATCTGATCCCACTGCTTTTCCCTAAATCATCAAATAAAAATATTTCAACCTCCTATTCCTTGAAGCTACAGTTCTATAAATCAATTATAGCCCCACCAAAACAATGATCATCCCACCTGAAGAAGTAAAAAAACGAACAAAAACAAGTGGTGCCAGGCAGGGTGTGAATTGTTGGGTGGGTGTCAATCCCCCCTCTGGTTTTTACATCCCTATTTCTGCTCACTTAATTTCATCCTCAGGGGGGAAAACCAACCAATGTAAATAACAGGCAGGTTGTGACTGAGTTTTCTTCCGCCTATATCCTACATTACTGGCACTAACGTTCACCTGAACAAACTGTCGGCAGTCTCAGAATATGCAAATGTCCCCATGCACTGGGGTGTAATAAGGGGGGGGGGGGGGGGGGGGGGGGGCATGACAAATTCATGGGGCCCAGCATTTGTGTGTCCAGTGGGTACAGGTTAGAAACTGTGAAAATTTTGGGTAAAATACAGGAATACAACCTGGGAGTTGAACATTGAAAGTATGTAAAGTTTCACTTTTGTTTCAAGACAGCATTCTGTTAGTTATGGACCGCACCCACATGAATATAACTGCTACGCCCCCCCCCCCCCCCCACACACACACACACACACACACACACATCAGTGGCGGCTGCTTGTCTTTCAGAGAGAGGAAGCTCATTGTCGGCTTACATTACAAAAATGGTCAAGTTATTTAAATATAAATTCAGCCCTCTGTTCCTTTTTAAGAAAATGGTCAGTGACCTTATCGTACCAACTAAACAAGAAAACGCTGAAATTATGTTAAATTGAAACAAGGAAGTGCAATGAGTGTATTTTATTTCCAGTGCAAGAAATGAACAAGTAATTTCGTAGTGGTTTCTCTCTCAATTTCACAGCAGAATGCACGACGGTATTAAATTGAACTGTGTCAGTGAAGGAGTAGATCTCAAAATAGTTGTCAATCAAACAAGATTCAGCCTTTTGACTGATCCTCCAATCAGCACGGGGAAGCCCGGCGTCCAGCCCGGCTGAGCTCCACCCACAGCTCCATTCACCCCCAGAGACGCCGAGCGTCCGGAGGCAGGACAACATCGTGGCATTTATCCAATTACCGTCCAGTTTTGAGGCAATGAAAAAAAAACTGTTCCACTCAGTCCCATTGAAGTGCATGGACCCTGAGCTTTTACGTGCAAATGCACTGAGCAGAGATTGTATGAGAAAACAAACTTGTCCTTGAGATGAACGTGTTCTAACACATTTGTAGTCAATACAACCGTACATATTTGACCATTTAATTTTCGTAATTTTAGGGGACGCCGAGCTTCCCTTGCAGTCTTTGAGAAATCGCCACTGACACACACACACACACAAAAAAAGAAAGAAAAAAAAAACACTTCTGCTCTTTTATTTCTTACAAATCGCACCCTGGTGTCATGCACAACAAACCCCACCCCTCACACATATTGTAGCTTATTTTGGCATCAATCCAGCTGATTTCATCATGTCTATGTGTTTGCTGATGTCAACGTATCAATTGCCTCTATATATGTGCCAAGTTTGAAGTAAAATGAAACAAAATTGATGTTTTAATAGACATGTGACATTTTGCCCATTATAAGTAAATGGGGGAAAAAAAAGATTTTAAAAATTAATAAAAAAAAATTTGAACTTTGACCAACTTTTCCCAAAATATAATCAGATCTTTTCTGGGTCAGTGAAAATCTATAAACCTAATTTGGTATGAATTCAACCAATAGTTTTGCTGATAAAATGTTAACAATCAAACAAACAAACTGATCCAAAAACAACACAACATAATGGGATCCCTGCAGTTTCCAGCCATAGCCATGTTAACTACACACACTGTTGTAACAAACTGTAAGAAGAGCTGAAACATGAACAAAAGCAGCACAGAAATACTTCTTGGCCCCCGTTCTTTTTCTGTCCGCCACAGCGTTGGCAGGGAGCCCTTTGACCTGAACAGGTGTTTCATGCTTTTTTTAATGAGGAGAACCAACCCATCACTGGGCTCATGTGGTCACAAACCTACTGCAATCTTTAGGCAACCCAAACTGTTTCACACACAGCTGAGGACCAGGACTCCCACTCACAGTTAAGAAATCAATTTGTGGTGGGGAAAAAAATTTGAAGTATGAGATTTCCTGTGAGCGAGTGAAGCTCTGAGATTTGTCCTGCATTTGATTGTGTGTGTCTTAACTGTCTGTGGAATAAAAACATTACCAGTGCAGCAGCAGTGTCTATATAAGAGGTATTAAACCCAAAGCAAAGTGATGCTGTGGCGTCACATCACAGACTATGTAAAGAAAAAAATAAATAAATAAATAAAGTGATGACTCAACTCTGCTTCTTTTTTATCCTGTTATGTAGAACCAGAGTCTCTGCAGGAGAGATGGGGGTGGGACACCTGTCAGCCAGCTGAGCTTTAAGATTCACCTCTAGCCTATTTAATATAAGGTACCTTATTAAACATACAATCAAACATGTATGTGTTGAACATAAAACACCAGAAAATGAGAAGGGTGTGAGGGAAAAGGATTGGTTGAATATATGCTTTTAATTTGCTGCTTTTCCATTGATATTGACTTAATTTGGCTTTAATTGTCTTGGCTCAGTTATGGGACCGCTGCACAACATTTCCACTGCAGATAGAGAACTGCCTCTGTGTGTGTGGTCGTTACATGTCCTTGTTATGAACTATTGTGATTTCATCTTGAAGACGACTGCAGCTGTGAGTGAGTGAGGGAACAATGGCAGAAAAGGAAACTCAACACTGTAAATTCAAATTTCCAGATTATACTGTGTTTTTAAGATTTTATGAGGTGAGAATATAGGTCATAGGACTTTAGATCTGTTTTCTATCCAAGGTTGCAAAATGATGACACGTGATGGACTGATGACTGAGTTGACCAGTCTGTGACCTGTATGATTTTACATCACATTTAGTTTTTTTGTTTGTTTGTTTTGTTTTTTTGTTTTTTTTTACTTTTTATTTAAATTTTTTAAATCACTTTTACAGTGTAGTAACAGAAACAAACAAACAAACAAACAAACAAACAAACAAAAAAGCACACAATACAGCGTTGGGGGGATGCTGTTCCTTATGCACTCAACTGCTTGTCCGTATCAGATCTGGTATCAAGAATTAGTGTCCTTGAAAATGGTCCATTTCTCCATCTTCACTTAAAAGTTCCCACCTTAATCCTCAGATGAAATGTTAATTTTTCCACGGTATATATTTCTTCTATAATGTCCAACCATTGCTGTAGTTGAAGAGGGTCACTTTTTAACCAGTTCCTTGTGACTACCTTTTTGAAGGCAATAATTAATATTTTAAATAAGTAAGTGTCTTCTCTTTTAATTATGTCATCAGGTATTGGACCCAGGTAGATAGTCTGGGGGTCCATTGGAATTTTAAAATTTACAATGACCACATTTAGTTTGTTTTTAACTCAGTAGAACTCAGTAGAGGTCATTCATTCATTCATTCAGTCATTCATTCATTCATTTATCCTCACTAGCCCATCCCAGCTACTTATGGGTGAAGGTGGGGTACACCCTGGACATGTCACCAGTTTGCAGGGCTGACATATAGAGACAACCAACCACTCACATTCACTCCTATGGACAATTTAGATTAACCAGTGAACCAATCAGTGCACAACATTTCAAAAAAATATAGGTGATATTTAAAAAAAAATGTTTTTTTAATAAACCTTGTAAATGTTTACTCTGTTAACTCACTTTATTGTCCCTATTGTAGTGATGTCCAATACCACAGATTTCATTTCCGATCTGATACCGAGTAAAATTCAGGCTGGTATCGGTGATACCGATCCAATACTGATACTTTGTACAAATATGTCTGGAAAATCTAAAAAAAAAAAAAGTGTATTTCAAATCATAACTTCATAATGAATACAAGACATGAGAGTAAATATTGTTTATTGTGAAGAACTATTATAAAAATGAAAACTCATATATTAATTCACATTACATGAATGTGTTAAAACATGAAAATACTGAATATGTACTTTCAACAAAAACATCCAACATCGACACTTTCCCTCATTCACAAGTTTTTAAGGAACAGTAACATATTTCCTTTTCTCCCTTTAGTGTGTTCTGTTTTTTTGCTCAGAACCTCTCCTGCCTTTGAAAAGACTTTCTGCTGGTCCAGAAGTGCCAGTCATTCCCAGGTACCTCACTGCTACTTTGCTTAGGGCTGGGAAGGTCAGTTCATGTTCTTGCCACCAAACCCGTACAGACTGAGCCAGAGTTGACTGACTGAGAAGCGTGACGCAGTACACACTTACCCAGGTGGAAGAAGAAGTAGTTCCCACCTATCGCCTACCTACTTGAGTACTTGAGATCAACTATTTCAGATCATATTGGACTGTATGTGGCCCCTGAACTGAAATGAGTTTGACACCCCTGAATACAAGGAAAAGGGAAATTCAGATTCTGTATTTTACCCATCCTAATATACAAAATACCTCATATTATACCTAGAACAGTGGTTCCCAAACTTTTTTGGCCCGTGACCCCATTTTAACATCACAAATTTCTGGTGACCCCAGACATTTAAAACAGAGACATTTTGGCCTAAAATTAATTTGTTTTTGATCATGTAATAGTTTGCAATACTATGTTCCAAATAAACGTTAATTTTAGCTGACATTTAGGCTACATAGAGTTTATTAATGGACGGGGGCAGAAAAGCCAGGTGTAGATTACTGCACAAAGTGAGAATTTGATTTTCCTCAGTCAGGATATGTACAGTCAGTCCAGTTTGGATTTACAAGGCTGACAATTAATACTGAATAAACAAGAACTCAAACTATGAATTATGAAAGAGCTGCAGCATCTGAAACCGACCACAATGAACATTTGAAAGATAAACAGTACCACAGTGCTTCAGTTTCAGCTTCACACTTTGTCATGTCTTTTATGTATTGGGATTGTCTCTGCCAACTCACCATATATTTATATTAGTACGTTGGGCTTTTTTTTTTTTTTATTTATTTTTTTTATAAATTACTAGAAATTTCAGGCAACCTCATTTGAATTCCAAGCAACCCCACGGGTCCTGACCCCCAAGGTTGAAAAACACTAGCCTAGAGGCAGAAGTGCAAACCACGACCCCACCTTTGTACTGTTAACAATAGCATTTGATTGTGTCTGGTGGGCTCTTCTCTCATGGTTTCCTTGTTGAGGTGAGATGGACTGATGCCGTCAATAAAAAATTTGCAATTGACTAACATGTTGTTGAGTTTGTTACCCATACTGCACCTGGTCACATGGTCACATGAGTAACATATTTCAGTTTTACATTTAGGGAACAGTTGTAGCTTCCTTTAGGTCATGGTTATTAGGTAGGGTGCAATTTGTCAAAAAAACAGAGGAGGGGGGTGGGTTTTATTTGCCAGAGCACGGGGGAGGGACAGGGAAGGGCAGCAGTTATATACATGGGAGTGCGGTCCATAATTAAAGTAACTACTACTTTACATACATTCAATGTCCAACTCCTGGGTTTTTCTCCTTCTATTATACAGCGGATCTTACACAAAATTTTCACAACATCTAACCTGTATCCACTGGACACACAAATGCTGTTCCCCCATGAATTTGTCACGTTTACCCCCCCCACACACACACACACACACCTTTATGGTGCCACAGTGTATGGGGACGTTTGCGAATTCCAAGGTTGTCAACAGTTCGATTGAGGTGAACGTCAGTGCCAGTAATGTAGGATATAGGTGTAAGAAAACTCAGTCTCAGCCTGCCTGTTATTTCCATTGGTTAGTTGTCAATAAAATTCATTGAGCAGAAGTAGGGATGTTAAAACCAGAGGGGAAGTTGACCCCCCCCCCCCAACAAATCTCACCCTGGTTATAGGTGCAACATATTAATACTTTGATAAAATCAAGGACAAATCCTGCATATAACACTCATATATAACTTTATTTAGCTGTTGTTGCTTGCTGTCAAAATGAGAAATGTTTGTACCGTGACCTCTAGCTGTTAACCTCCTCCACACCTTTCAAAACTTCCCTGGTTTTAACTATAGAGCTGTTATTGTACAGAAAGCCACTTCAGTCCATTTGAAAACTATAAACACATCACCAGCCGCATGCTGTGATTTGTTTTTACATTTGATTTGACGTTTAATGGCCCTAAGAAACATTTATTTCAGCTGCTGAGGGAAATATTCACTCAGCCTGTTTTGGTCCCTAAAGTCTTTGTCAACATGTGAATTTGTCTCAGGCTTCAACACAAGTCAACACAAAACACACAGTCTACAAGTCTTTTAGAAAGAGTTTTAGAAAAATAGAAGAGTCAAAATAACTTCTCTTCTTAATGAGGAAAAAAATGTAGCCTGAAGGTTTATCTTCTTAAGAGAACCAGACCATCAGCATGAAATAATACCTTAAATATCAATTACCTGCATTTGCAAGTTTGTGCATTTGGAAACACTTGTAAAGTCACACATCTTTAAAAAAAAAATTGATTCTATATTAACACATCATCAGAACACAGTAATACACATCATGCACTTTATACTTAGTGAGGGAGATTGTCAGTGTATTGCAATAATGAGAAATGTGCCTCAAAAAATTAAATAAATAAAAATATATGTTTAAAAAAAAAAAACAGGGACAAAGTTCAACTTTTCACTTCTACATCTTATTTCTGACTGATGAAATCTCCCTTTCACACATATTCATTTTGTTATGACATTAACTTGAAAAACTATTTAAGAGTTTTTTGCTTGAAGTTAATTAATTTGCAGATGTAACCCATAAAAAAAAAAAAATTATGTGTAAAAACTAATTTGCAAAGCTGGAATCAAGCATCAGACATCAAGACACAAGACACAAAATCAAAGCAGAAGCTTGTAAACAGGACCGAAAACATTCTAATCAACAAATCCGCCGTCCGACTTAAAACCAAACCGGCGTATCATTTCGGTAGAAATATATGAACACACACTCCTCATCTTTACATTTTATGCATTTGATCCCTTTAAGCTTAGATGGTTATGTGCAATTCTGGCTCAATTTGCGTTGATTATTCTGCCCTGACCGTGATAAACAGACAAGAACAAAGCCTGAATACTAATCTGTCACACCGATGCATTCTGCTTCTGTATTTTCCTTGATTAGTTTGTCAATCAGTGTTATTTACCGTCGGATCTATGTGCACCATTGTTCACTTTCACGCTCAGGTTTTTGGCCTTTGAGGCTGATTGCCTATGCAGCAGGGGTGAGGAGGAAACAGGGGCATTGTGGGATTTGGATTGATAAGAAATGTAATTTGATAATGTACAAAATTCATCACGCTGCTAAGAGCCTTTATTCTGTCTCCTTAGACAGACTCATCTATTATGCAGAGATCCATAAGTCTGAGGAGAGAGGGAGTGAAAAAGAGAGGGAGAAAGAGGCAGAGAGATAAAAAGGGACAGTGGAGAAGAAATTGAATAAGATAGATCAGGACGAAGATATTTTGTGAAATCCGTGGTAATTAGATGGATTAATGAATCACAGACAATCCTCCAAAATGGAGATTAATTTCTATGACGTGGCCATCATGTTATGTATTTATCAATGTCAAGCAAGTATTTTATTAATAAGCCATAGATCTGTCCCCGTAGCTAATAAAGGGGTAATATGTATAATTTACAAAGTAACGGATAATGTGGAGGGAAATGTGATGGGACTTAATCGAGAAAGAGAGTGAAAGCACGAGAGAAGAGGTATGAAAATAATAAAGGGAAAAGACGAGGAGAAAGGGTGGTCACAAGTCCTTGACAGGATTTAATCATAATGATCTTTACATGATGATTTATGCTGTTATGACTTCACACATAGGAGTTATAAAACTAATATGCTAATATGTGTGAGTGGTATTCGTATGTTTCCATGTGAACAGGATTTTCACACATGGAAAGATGGATGGACACCAAGAGGTAATTAAAGGTACGATGTGTGTGTGTTTGTGTGTGCGTGTGTGTGTGTGTGTTTACAGCAGTTGTACAGTAAATTATATGCACCAGTTGTGTTAATGAGATCTCACATATGAACGAACTGTAGCAGGATGAGGTTTAAAACACACACAAAGAAAATGCAAATTTATGCAAGTCAATGCAAAAAAAAAAAAAGAAATGTTTCCTTGTGGCTTCTGTGTAATAATTAGTTGTAAAAGGTGACATGAACAAAATGATGCTCCACAATGGATGCCTCAGGAAAATATGTTGCATCTTCTGGCCCAAATTTATCTTGAACGAAGAGCTCTGACAGAAAATACTGAGAGTGGAGCTGGAAATCCAACATCACAACATTTGACGACTCACAATGGACCAGGAATCAGTGATTAAATTGATTATCATTATACTAGTCATTTATTTTTTATATTTCAATAATCATATTTACTTCCATGTACATTTTTAAGTGTCATTTAAAACAATTTTTTTGTTTTGTTTTTTGTTTTACTTAATTTTACATGTTGGAGAAATTTTTCATCATTTTAATTTGTTTGAAAGTTCTACATCTGAATTTCTGAATTGTTCTGACCATGAAGATTAAATCCACAAGTAAGTCATAAGTGAGTCATTTTATCTTTCATTGTATTTATTTTCTCTATTTATGGTTCAAAGGTCGGTTAGACGTTTGTGTCTTCCTATGTCTTGCTTTGTTTTTTTCATATTTTCAGTATTTTACATTACATTTTTCATTTTTCATTCAGAAACACAGCTGAGCCTTTAAATGTGGAAAAAATACACGTCAAAAATGTTATATTCAATGTGTAACTTTTGATATTGACATTTACGACCATGATGCCCAGCTCGACCAAAGACTGTCCTCAGACAGACACCACCTGGAAAAAGGGAAAATACCAAAAATGTGGTTTACAGTGACAGCTGAGTAGAAAGAGATGGGTTTGACAAGGGATGAGGCACACGATGGGTCCCAGTGGAGGCAAAAAATCATTGGATAGTAAGTCTGTGAAATGATCTTGATGTCTCGTGTTGCCCTGTCCACACCAGCATAATATTTCTAGGTGCTTCTATGAAACTGGTCCCTAAAAACAGGACATGGGGCTAAAAATTCAAACCAGATGTAGACTAATGTTATGAAGCCAGTTTGGAAGCACATTGGGTCTATTTTAAAAATGAATATTTACTGAGATAAAAGAGAAACTATTTTTCAGATAAAACACATTTTTATATTTTTTAATATTATTTTTATACAAAAATCTACATGTAACACGGTAAAAAGGACACAAAAATTACACGCTACTTTTTTAAAAAAAAATATCTTTGTATTTTCTCACAGGTACATTTTGGGAATTGAACTAATTATGCAAGGCAGAGTGTTTCACAAAAATGACCACTGTTGAAAAATCACTTGTCATTCATTTGTGTTTAAATGGGCAGGTTCCAAATGTAACATGAGTGGACACGATGGGTTACACGCGAAACCTGGAATGAGACTGAGATTCATAAAAAACCCACGTCTGGATTAGAAAAACCACTAGGATCGTCAGATTTAACACAGTGTCTTTATTTATAGCTGTATATAAGACCATTTCAAGCCATGTGTTCCAGATCAAATGCACTGACACCTAGGTAGCTTTTCCTGTCCCAATTTTGGTCCTATTTTTGGCCCCAATTATTGTTAAAAATTCATAAATTTTGGGATGGCTCAGAGCAAGAGTATAATTTTTTTGCCTTTATCTGAGGTTATCATTAGGTACATCCTGGGGGGAATATGTCTAAATTTCGTTTTTATTATTGGGTCTAAAAAAGCTGGCAAAGTGCCAGGTACCAAAGTGAACCCAGTTTCATAGAAGTACCCTTCTACATTATTTGGTTTTACTCGCTGCACAAGAATACTGAACTATATTTATTTGGTTAATACATCCAAAATAAGACACTTTCATATAAATTTGGTTGGTTAAGACTACTTTTATATGATTTTCTACTTCATTATGGTTTACTGTTGTCTAACAGCTTTTTTCAACAGATGTTGTGACTCTGTGATGTGTAAAAGAAGATGGACAACCAAGTAATTCTAATATCAGCAGAAGTGCTGGATGTGGAATCACATAATCATGACCTGTTAAGATGAGTGAGTTGTAGAGAAGTTATAAGCAGTTTTACAGCTGAGTAGATGAAGAATGTTTACCGTTAATACGCAGCTGCTCCTGACAACAAACGACTGTAGCCTGCAGTGAAACCCTCAAAGTGCAGCATTAAGCATTTACGGTGAATGCTGACATAATGCGACCAGCTGTGGGGTTTACTTGGCAGAGATCAGCTGTCTCGCTGGTGTGTACCACAATATAATAAAGCACTTCTTACCTGTGGAAGTGAAGCTTTGAACTAAATGCAAAATAGCATTTTATATTAGAACATTACCGTCGACAAGTCTGTGACTATTTTTCTAAATGTGCATTCCCGGTTCAGTTTTAAAATGTTTGAGGTTATACTGAAGTGGATCTGATGACAACCAGCACATGTGATGTTTTTCCTGTTCAGCTCTCTCAACACATTCCTGAGCATCCAACACACAAGCTGTAAAATAATGGCTTATCAGCTAAGATTGATGATAGAAATTATTCTTTTAAATCCCTATAGGCCCACTACATTTCCCATGTTGCCCTCCTCCTATGCTTGACTCATGCCTGCAGGGAATATATGTGAGACACAAATAGCAATACCGCCACACATCATGTGCACATACATAAAAATGTAACATTTCACTTCTCTGTGCCTCGTCTAACCACAAAATCCATTAGGATAAATGTTAAAACTTCCAGGCAGTCTAAGCTTTCCCAGAAACCCATTACACCAAAGAAAAACACAAAAAATGACTCCAGAAGTCTAAATGTCACTACATGTCCTTGAAACCACTCAGCATTTTGTTCCTTTCTGCTGTCTGCCCTTCCATCAGTGCTAATTACTGTAAATGACTTTTAATTGGGGATGCTGAAGTCTGCCTGATGTTCGAGATTTAGAGTCAATAGGCATGTAATGGCACTCTGTCTTTGTCCGCCATTAATCAAGGTTATGTATCGAGTAGCACACTGGAGGATTGGACAAACACGTGTCAATTACCATCAAACATGGGAACACAGTGTTGATGAGGTTTAGAAATAATGCTGCTCCTTTAACAGAAACAGAAAGCAGACAAACAAACTGAAACAGGTTAGACAGGTTAATCTATAAAAAAAAAAACAAAAAAAACAGGCTGAATGTCCTACTGGTTTAGTTACATACACATTTCTACAGGGGAAGAGGCAGCATTAGATAAAGTTAGTACCACTCACAGATATGAGCATTAAAGAGGACTGACAGCAAGAGCATCAGCAATTTCATTTGGATTGGTCTTCTTTAAACTTTTATGAAAATTCCCCTCAGAAACATAAACGTTTTATGGAAGGTCAATTTGTTCTGTAGGGCGAAATGCAAAAGCTCTTTCCCAAATGATGAAGTGGGAAGTTGTGCTGCAAAGTCTATCTCATTAGCTAAAGGTTGGTAAAAAAAAAAACAAAAAAACAATCTATTACTAACATCTATGCCTCCGAGAGTCACAGTCTATTTGTATTAATACTTTATTTATATGCCATCTAAGTCTGACTAAGCATGCATTCAAGCAAAACTTTGCTTTATACTAAATGAGCTACCAACCCCACTTTGGATGGAAGTGTATTTATATTTGAAACATTTTTACATCAAATATAATTCTGCCCAAAATAGTAAGGTCATATTTAGGAGAGCGGTAAGAAAACCAACCACAACAGCAAGAATAATGCAGATCATTTCTGCAGATTCAGTTGCTCTGAACTGTGTCATTTATGTATAACTGTCAAACCATTCTAATAAGATAGAGAGCGACACCATTTATCAATGTATATTTGAGTTTGTTGACAGTGTGGTCAACTTTGTCTCACTTTCTAACATTACAAGAACCATGGACAGCCTGCAAGCACAAATAAATTTATGTATAACCAATGCAATTCCACAATAACATACTAATTATTAGGTTAAAGTAGTATAATTCCAGATTATATAGTATAGTATGTCTGAAACCATAGTATGTGAATAGCAAACAATTTCTCTGCATTATTATTATTATTATTATTATTATTATCATCATCATTATTATCATCATCATCTCTGGACACTTTGCTATCATAAATATCCCATGATGCTAATTACATAATGAATGAATGAATTTAAGTAGATGCCAGTACAATGTATAATATCACACATGTACCAGTAATGGTGAGATGGACCAGTTACCAGGTTACCTGTCCCCAAGTGTTACAGAATCTGTCAGGAGGAAACGTGCTCACACCCTGAGCCATGTATCCTAAAATAAATATATGTTTATCCTGTTGACTGACCCAGTAGAATAGTATGTTGATAAACAGAATGTGTATTTTATGTATGTAGTACATAGTAATGGATGTTAAATGGATCTGTTCAGTGTAAACCACTGGAAAGTGGATTGTGACAGGTTGTCATTTGCATAAATGTTAATTAACTTGACAAGGGCTAATTCTATTGAATTTCCTTTGATGTTTTGCTAATGCAGTGTTCATTCAGATATTTTTGGATGCAACTTTTAATAGCATTCCACATATTTTTCTCATGTAATCATGTGCTTACATAAAGATTGTGTTGACATCTTATTGTTTGACTTTGGCTAGCTTCGTTTATACCAGTGTTTCTCCACCTTTTTTGAACAAACACCCCTTTTCATCATCATGAGGCTCCTGCCGTCCCCCCACCCCATTGCATACATCGCATAGGTAGTAAACAAGGTCGGGACGGATGTTAACACCAAAGACTGGGGGGCGCTACCGTTCACATAACATGCTGCTGATGTTGATATTTATACAGACTAATGCCCCCATTCCAGTCTCAGCACCCCCTTCTCACCTTTCTCATTCCAAACACCCCCCCACGGTGTGCCAACGCCCCCTGGGGGTGTTACGGCCCCCGTTGACAAACACTGGTTTATATGGTAATGACATTTTCCTAAATCAGTACAGTTCATGGATAAGCAGTTCACTTGTTCCAGTTATCATTATTATTAGGTATTATTATTATTATTATTATTATTATTATTATTATTATTAATAGTAATATCATTAGTAGTAGTACTTTATCCCATTTGAATAATTTAATCATTTACACATATATTTGTCAATCTAAAAGATGATTTACAATTCAAGAAAGTTGTGTTTCAGGGTAAAACTGATGAACTTTCAGACTGTGTAAATGCATAAATACAAAGACCGCATACTCAGAGTTGTGGATCTGACGTCATCATAACTGTGTGTCTTCACAATCTGTTCATAGTTGCTGTAGATGTCTCTGCAGCCTCAACAGGACTGGATTGGAATGATACTTTTTCACCTTTCTATTAAAGATTCAGGTGAACTATGCCAAGGACGCAGCCTTTTTGGTGTTGGTGTTGAGAGATCCTGGAGAAGTGGGTACACTCAATTTTTTTCCTTTTTTTTTTTTTTTTTTAATTTTTTTTAAAGTAGTCCCGAAAAACACTGTTTTAGAAACAGTTTTAGAAACATAGGATAACATTGGCCTATCATAACATTAGCCTACTTGCATAGTTTAACTACTGGCGACAGTATCTCTTCTCCTCTAAATGTGCAGTCATATGACCAGTAGTTTAAAACAGTGACTCATTCTGAAACCACCTTAAAACTTACCTCAGAATTATGTATCCCATGAAAGCAGGTTCTCTCAATATGTGTCACTCATTTGAAAGACATTTATTCTGCCTTTCTTGTTCGCATTTCCAATAATCGCGCAACTTTCAACGAGACATGCAGTGACCTGTCAATCAACTGGGGTGCCACTGGCACCTGAGGTAGCCAATCAGGTTCCAGAGGTGACCAGCACTAGTTAGCAATATTATCCTTGGCATGACCCACCCTACTCTGCCTCTGACTGGCTCATCAGTCCTCATACCTAAAGTTAACCAATCCAATCAGTGAAGGTACCAAGTACTAGCCAATTAGAGGCAGAGTAGGGCGGGTCATGGCTTCATCATCCTAGGGGAAAACATGGGCAATTTGGCTCAGATATAACTGAATGGTGCGCATCAGGGGGATTTAGAAGTGGGTAAACGCAATGCTGACTGAAAAATAAGTAGGTATACACCATATACCACCGTATACCCTGGACTACACCACTGTGAAAGACATGACAACAAGTAAGACAAGACAAAAACAGATACTAATTACATATTCATCATTATATTCGTTCATCAATGTCCACTTAATTCTTGTTTTGTGCACTTGAAAACCTGATGACGTACATAGAGAAACTACGTGCTAACTTAGACATCATGTCCAGACAGTTCTACTCTAATCTCCTTTGAATGTGGCCTTCTAATTTACATTGTCTATTACCATGCCACTAACGACTCTGACCTTCTCCACTGTTAAACACCAGACCAGCAGAAGACAAGGAGATGGAGGGGGGTGAAACCCACAGAAAAGAAGGGAGTGAAAGAGAAGGGCAGGATGACAATGAGAAGAAGGAGACAAGATTTTTAGGGCCCTGGCATTCTCTAAAGTCATAAATCTGTGCTTTATAGTGAAATGATGGCAGATAATGTAAGTAAAGGTCAGAGCAGCGTGTCAGCCAACAATAGATCAAATGGACTGATGATTGTGGCCAGATACTGCTGGGGTGGAGTCCTGCCCACTTACATTTTTTCTTTTTTTCTCTTACATCTCATTCCTTGCTTTACTTGCATTTTTGTTTGTTCTTTGTCTGAGCAACACACAGCAGTAAAAGACGCTGCAGCCCCATTGACTGGAAAAATTGTTATTGATAGCCACAAGACAAAATGAGTCAACGTTGTGTTTCACAGTCAGTATCAGCCATGAAAATTACATAAATTTGTTTTTCAATTGGCTTTTTATTTCTGTGAAAAAAGTAATGATTGGACAATAATTTAGTAATTATAGACCTTGACTTGAAGTATTTGTATTTCATCTCCTGTGCCAGACACTTTAAATTGTTGTTCCTGTGGTAAATCCAAAATATAATTTTATTTTCACAGTTGGCTCTAATTTTTAACACATCACCATCACACTCCTGTATCCGACATATCCTTCAAACATCACCCAAAGTCACCATAAAGTTTTATCCGCTTTGTTTATAAGACGTATGAGTATTATTATTGATTTCAGGCAATGTGCCAAGACTGCAGCTACAAATATTTTTAATTTCTTATTGATTGTACATGCAAATATATTTCCTTTTGTTTTACTAGAGCTCACAGTTAGTCTGTTTTTGATTATATACAGGGTGGGGAAGCAAAATTTACAAAGAACATTTAGTTGTTTTTTCTCAGCAGGCACTACCAGGGCCACCTTAACCTAATGGTAGGCCCCGGGGCTGAGGGAAGTGTTGTAGGCCCCCCTGTCCCATCCTTCAAAATTACAAGCTCATTATAAAATATAATATCTTGGTAATCTACAACAGCGAGTAGATTGTAACCAAGATGGATGGAAGTTTGACTTCATGATAAAAATGATAAAAAATATTATCAACGACCATCTACTGTCGAGAAAAATATTTATTTAACAGCAGTAACAGATGAAACTATAAATTGTGAGAACCCATACACCTGCACATAGGCGTAAACTCAACCGCATGCACTTTAATAATTCTGACTCTCGATCATGCTTTTCTCGTGCCACTTTTCTTTTGTGGGCACCGCTCTTAAGTTTCTTCTTCCCCGACATTTTGTAATTGAACGTGACCTCTTGACACATGGGGGGCGGGGCTGGGCTTACCAATTGGGATCAAGAAGCAGCTTCAGATGTGCGTACAGTATGTATAAAAAGATTGACAGGAAAACTGACAAATTACAAATTGATGTTAGTTTATATGCTTGTCGAGTCCATAAAATGATAGGCCCCTTAAGTCAGTAGGCCCCTGGGCTTCAGCCCTGGTTAGCCCGTGCATTAAGGTGGCCTTGGGCACTACGTCAATTGTTTTGAAACCAAACATATATTGATGTCATAATCATACCTAACACTATTATCCATACCTTTTCAGAAACTTTTGCCCATATGAGTAATCAGGAAAGCAAACATCAAAGAGTGTGTGATTTGCTGAATGCACTCGTCACACCAAAGGAGATTTCAAAAATAGTTGGAGTGTCCATAAAGACTGTTTATAATGTAAAGAAGAGAATGACTATGAGCAAAACTATTACGAGAAAGTCTGGAAGATACTATTAAAGAAGAATGGGAGAAGTTGTCACCCGAATATTTGAGGAACACTTGCGCAAGTTTCAGGAAGCGTGTGAAGGCAGTTATTGAGAAAGAAGGAGGACACATAGAATAAAAACATTTTCTATTATGTAAATTTTCTTGTGGCAAAGAAATTCACATGACTTTCAATAAACTAATTGGTCATACACTGTCTTTCAATCCCTGCCTCAAAATATTGTAAATTTTGCTTCCCCACCCTGTATTTTCTTAAAGATTATCAGAAAATCAAGGTGATCGATGATTACATCTTGACGAGGATTTAGAAATCAGTATAAGACAGCTGCATATGAGAACCTCTACTTATTGATCAAAAATGGTTATTCTCAGTTAAGTGAATGAAGATCTAAAGTGTATCAGTAAAGAAAGGAGGGAACATGACACCAAAAAATGCTCCACTCAATATTTCCAACTTCACCAGGTGAAAAAGTCAAAACCACTAAAACAACTTGATATGAGGGTTTTTTTTTTTTTTTTTTTTTTTTTTTATTAAAGTGCCCTCTACAAATACGTTTATGACTCCTCATGTTATTCCTGCTCATTTCTATGAGTTTCTATCACTTTTACCCTGTTATTGTAACTAAATCAATGCTCAACTTGAAAAATCTCAACCACTGATGGATCTATTCTCAACATGTGACTCAAATCGTCGACCTTTAAAAATGTCCTGTGTTGACGTCCCTGAGTAACTGAAAGAAACAACGGGAGACTGTTAAATACATTTACTTGAAGTGTTTTTCAATGATGCAGATATAGTCATGTGGGTCAGGCAAATGTCACGGGCTGTGTTCAGAAAATTATTCAAGGAGGCTGTATACATCAAAAAAACAAAACAAAAAAAAAAAAACCAACTAGACACATTTATCTACGTATATCAGTTCTATGACGCGGTCTACAGCAGGCAAGAAAAGCAGAAATCAGATGTTTTCATTCAAATGTGGCTAAAATTGTCTGTTTTAGGACATGGTGATCAATTCTGATGCAAGACATTTCCTTATATGAACCTAAACGTGATACAGACATGATATTTACAATGTCACCTAAGTGTAAACTGTCAGATCAGAATTTATGCAAGATTTTATTTATTTATTTTATTTTTATTCTGTTGAGTTTCTGTAAATTGGCTTAGAGTCTGGTTTTGACCAACTCTATATATGAAGTGTCATGAGATAGCTTTTTTGTTGTGATCTGGCGCTATATAAATAAAATTTGATTGATTGGTTTTCCCCTGTAAGTCGCTTTGGAAAAAAGCATCTGCCAAATGCATAAACATAAACATAAACATAAATGCATAAACATTTTATTTAACCTTTATGTAACCAGGTAAGTTTGTTGAAAACTGATTCTCAATTTCAACAAGCGGTGCCAGGCACAACAAACCCCACCCCTCGCATGTATTGTAGCTTATTTTGGCATCGATCTGCTCTTTCATCCATATTCAATATTTCTTAAGTAGAAAAATTATATATGTGCCAAGTTTGAAGTAAATTGAAACAAAATTGATGTTTTTATAGACATTTGAAATTTCGCCCATTATAAGTAAATGGGGGGGTTACAAAAAATTTCAAAAACAAGCTATCAGTTAGATATTTTGCAGAGTGATGCCTAAAATTAATCTCTATATCTCTGCAATGTTTTAAGTACATAGAGTTAAATTTGATGTTTTCATAGTGATTTGAAATTTTGCCCATTATAAGTAAATGGGGGAAAAAGATTTGAAAAATTCATTAAAAAATTTGATTGCTTTTCCCAAAATGTAATCACATCTATTCTTGGTCACTGGCAAGCTATAAACCCAATCTGGTATGATTCAACCTATAGTTTTGCTGCTAAAGTGTTAACAAAGAAACAAATCAACTGAACCAAAAATAATACCCCTTGCCTCCCCTTTGGGGGGTGGGGTAATAACGATCTCCAAGAAGCAGCATACAAATGTCACTTTATGTGAGTTTTATCATAAACTCTGCCCTGAAGGGAGTCATTCACATTCAAATGCAACTTATGCATGAAAGCAGCAGTAAAATGAATCAACAACATTACATATAACAGGAAAATGACAATGACAGCGGCCTTGTTCCTGCACAATGAGTACTGTTAATACTTACAAATGTTTCCTTATAAGTAAAGTTTTGACTGAACCACTCACCTGTAGTAGAATATATTGACTGTGTTTATTTGTACCTTTACTATAGTGCAGGACTGAAAACAGTTTACACTTGAATCTGATATAAGCCACATTTGAAAAACTATGTGAATGACCAACGCATAGATCAGATCTGAGCAGTAAATCTGAAAAGAACATAGCCACATATATGCTTTTTTTCATGACAATGTGATCCTGAATCAGATACCGACCTGATATTTAACCATGTGGCCTCAGTCTGAACAGTCAGAGCACAGTTTATGTGACTTCTATACCACTTTAAATGAAGATTCATTACAAATTCTGCAGTGGAGGGGGTCAGTGAAATGGTGTGAAGTAGTTCAAATGTAAATTATGTCTGAAATCAGTAGTAACATTAACCCTTTTAACCCCTGAGCCATTATTTCAGGTACATGTGCTGTTTCAGTGTCATAAAAGCTGTATGTATGTGAGTATGCGCTCCTTTTTCTTTTCTTCAGTTGTTTTGTTTTACTGTGTGTTTTAGGGTCAAAACAGGATGGAATAATAGAAAAAAGACAAAGAGAGGAATTGAAGTTGGACAGGTTTTCACTAAATAAAGTACTCAGAATGTACATCAATAAGAGATTTCGGATGTTGAACATGAACTGTAAACTGGAACACACACTGAACAACAACAAGTATTTGAATTGTGTCCCAGTAGTTTTTGTTTTGGGCTCTTTTTTTCTAAATCAGTCCAGCTGCTTTTTGACACCTGGTTGAACTCCTAAAAGGAGTTACAAGATCAAAACCTGGTAAAAACACAGAAAAAAAAAGAAGGAAAATGACGACAACACTGCAAACAACAGTAAAAAAAAAAAAAAAAAAAAAAAAAAAAAAAAAGCCCAAACCATCTATTTTTATAGTGAGTTGGTCTCACTCAGTGATCTGTTTTGCCCCCCATTCCACAGGCGGTAGGGGGTGCACTGAGCATGCTCAGATGTCTATGGAAAGAACAAGGTCTATTGTCTAAGTACATTTTGACATGTTTCCTCTTAAGCAAATGGTTGAATCTTTATGAATATTTAAAAGGAATCATACATTCAGAACGCTCACCACAGACACGTCAGGGGTTAAAGGGTTAATCAAAAACATTACACTGCATATATATAGTAAAATACAGACAATGCTGATATACTTTTATATTTAGTTTAAAACTATATAATGGCTTTTGTGAGTTTTTACCTGTTTATTTGTGCAGTAGTGCTACGAGTGAAGGAAATGATCGGAACACTTAAATCAAAATCTTACCAAGTGTATTTTTCTCATTTCTTGTCAAAATATCTCATCAAACTTAAAATAAGACATAATCACCTAAAGAAATTACCTAAAGAGTAACTTGTAAGTGACATATAAGAACTTATTTTTAGACAACAGATCTTGAAAATCTTATTTCAAGAAATCTTATCAAGATAATTTTAATTTGTTCCACTGGCAGATTTTTTATTTTTTTTTTGCTTAAATTAAACAAAAAATCTTGAATTAAGCAAAAAAAAATCTGCCAATGAAACAAGTGAAAATTATCTTGGTAAAACTTCTTGAAATAAGATTTTCAATATCTATTGTCTAAAAATAAGTTCTTACATCTCAGTTACAAGTTACTCTTTAGGTAATTATGTCTTATTTTAAGTGTGATGAGATATTTTGACTAGAAATGACAAAAATACACTTGGTAAGATTTAGATTTTTGCAGTGTGAATTATGACCAGCTGAAAGTGGAATCTGATATTGGACACATTTTAAAAGATAATGTGAGCAGCTTTACCAAAAAAAAAAAAAAAAAAAAAAAATCAGGACTGAACACCAAGGCTGGTAGTGTGATGATGGTGGGTGGGCTTGTTTGCCTCTTCTGGGGGGTGGGGTGGGGCTCACTGAACTATAGTTTTAATTAATTCACAGCAACAGAAGTTGGAGAAGTTTACATGCAACTTTATTTTCTCTGGAATACTTTGTTATAATTGCTTGTTGCATCCTCCATTTGTCTGAACGCCACTGTTTGCGAGCAGCTGTTTGTGACTATAAACACTTAAATTTTATGCATCTGGCCTTATAGTTCAGATTAACATATAGTCTGTTCTCCGACAGTACTTAAAACTAAACGTGGTATGCTTAATAGAATGACAATACACAGAGTGAAATTTTGCGATCTAAAAGTTCCCCAGACACAGTAGGCAATTTTCACAATTAATGCTACTAACGGAGCCCCTTGAGCCTCTAAATAGAGTTTGTTATTTAATGTGGCTGTGTGGTTAAGAAGTGGTTTGATATAAAAGTGCATTTTTTCAGTCTCTTCCAGAACCCCATTGTGTACAGGTCTGCATCGACCCACTGTTACTCTCATATACTAACAGCATGGATACACAGAGGAGACTGATGTGGAGATTTACTACACGACTGAACATTCACCTTTACTTTTTTTTTTTTTTTTTTTTTTTTACATAGGCATAAATCAGGATTAGCTGAGTCAAATGAAAGTTTTAGCCCCAACACACACGATCTATTATTACCCGAGCAAAGTGCAGGAGTGTAAAACTTCTCTCATTACCCATTCACAGGTCTGTCTTATCATGTATAACCAGACAAGCTGCTTGTTGACTCAACCTTGGCTTCCACAGAGGCAACATTTTGAAGGGAAAAAATTATCATTTTGATGGGAATGATGTCTCGCTATGCAGCTGAAGCCACTCTGTCGTCTCCAGCTGATAAAAACTATAAAACAGTCAGACGCCATATCTCCTGAGATCGAATTGGGATGCAGTGATAAAAAAACACGAAAGCTTTTATTTATGTTTTCAATTATATATTTATTTATTGAAAAACAGCAATTCCAAAGTACTGATGAAAATTATGGATTTGACTTTAAGACTTGTAGCTCCTTATTAAAGGGAAATACTGGCTCTTTAAAAAAAAAATGAAATAAAAAAAAAAAAAAACTTCTGTGGTTTTGCTCAAAAATGTCCAAGTATAGAAGGATGAAGTTGTGTCCTTCAAACTTTGGCTATGAAAATTAGCAGATGCTAATACAAAAACCCACTATTACTTTTTGTTCTTCCATTTATTGTATGTTCACTAGAGTCATCACAACAACTCTGCTCTAACGTGATTAACTTTCTTGTAAAAGTTACTTAACTAAACTTTTCATGGTTCATACACTGTAATGATATTTCTAATGTTTGATAACCACTTTTGAGTCTATGCTGACATTTCAAAAAATCTTAGGAAAACTAATTGGCGATCATTTCCTCTAATAATGGGCATATAAAATGTTATTGATTAGACACAAAAGAGAGACAGTATATTGATTTTGTTATCTGCTGATGGTAAGTGCCTACATCGTTATTTTCTTGTGTCGCCACTAGTATGAACATTCGAGACTATCCATTACTCCTTTTTTCTCTTCTCTTTTTTGGGTTTCTTTGTTCGTCCGTTCCCTCTGTTCACC
This sequence comes from Sphaeramia orbicularis, assembly GCF_902148855.1. Taxonomy (NCBI): domain Eukaryota; kingdom Metazoa; phylum Chordata; class Actinopteri; order Kurtiformes; family Apogonidae; genus Sphaeramia; species Sphaeramia orbicularis. The sequence goes on from NC_043965.1 coordinate 24,559,096, forward strand.
TCTTCTTCCCTTTCTCCCATTGTTCCACTCTGTTTCATCTGCTCCTGGCTGAGATGGGACAACCTCATATCTCAATAAGTCTGTCTCATGCCCTCTGGGCCTCCTGCAGACAAGTCCTGCTTGTCTTATTCTGCTGCTCTGGTTTCATCTGCTCTGTATGTGGTTTGTGTCTACGTATGTACTTGTGCACACACTCTGAATGTAGCTGCATGCTTATATAGTGTGTCTACACCTGAAGTCTGATATATCTGTAGGCAGAAGCAGGCTGTAGGAGGCTCTATTTCTAACACATTACCTCTGCCATTGTGTGAACATATCTGCTGTGTATGAGAAGGTATGTGCACATGGACATCTGTGCCAGTATTTGTTAACATGCCTGTAAGAGTGTGTTTTATCGTACCATACCTGCTGGGTATGTGTTATACTTCCGTGTCTTTGTATTTAGATGCACGCTGTAGCTCTGTGTGTATGCAGATATTGTGTGTGTCTGTGTGTGTGTGAGTGTACACTTTATCTGGCATCAGCTTGTGTGTTGGAATCTCCTATTCTCTCCCCCCAGGTGTCACAGTATCATGATAAATGGGCTCGGCACCACAGAGACAACCACAATACCCCATAGCAATATATTTCCATAACTCCTTGCTGCTTTGGAGAAATATATGCCATTTCTTGATAACATTTGGGCACCATTATAACACATTATGCGATAGACCTTTGGCTCGAAAGTCTTATAAAGCTACCTGACTTAGTTTCAACTGGCTTTTCATATATGAAGAAGTTACAAAAGAATGGAAGGTTATAATCTTAAAACATAAAACATGTGGCGTGATAATACATTAATAGCAAAAGTTTTATAATGTTAATCATGAATGCAATCGGATTATGTTCAGTAGTGTCGTTAAGCTCTGTTTTATTATTGCATCAGCTGATACACATCACATTAAAAACCATGTGTGCTGTGTTCTTGTCACTAGTCTATAATCTATTATATCTGACTTAACCACAACTACTACACCAGAATTCATTTATATTTAATGCAATTTAATTTGCAGTCACTACGCTGGTGCTAGTTGTAAATGTACAGTACATGTATTTATAATGCAAACATACACATCATACTAAAACACAACTACATGCAGAATCATTCTGTGACCTGATGAGATCAGCTCCAACTGGACTAACAGCAGATTGCCAGTGTGTCTAACTGGTTACCAACTGGGACATAAACTAATCATGAGGTCCATGTGAGACCCTGACAGCATAGTACATCTACAACGGACTAGAACAGTACTGTAAATCTGATATGTATACTATTACTGTATCTAATGCACTTCCAAGTCACATCACGTTATTGACATTTTGTGAGGTCTCCATGTCCTTGACTTTTGGGACAAAATCTAGGTCCCGTTTAGAAGACGTTTCAAACAAAAACACTTCCTTTACCTTGGTGGTTTTACACATCAGTAGGGAAGTAACGACTACCAGTATAACGATAAACCGCGGTAAAATTCCCGACAGTTAGCATTACCGTTTAAATTCTAATTATCATGATAACCATGTTTGATTACCGCACTTTGAAAGAAAGAGTGAGAGAGAGAGGATATCTCTGAAAAAGAAACTAAAACAACTCAAACTTATATGGAAAATGGTCAAACAGTGGCCATCATGTGTCATCTTTAATGCACATTTGTATGTTTGATTTTTACACGTTAATATTTGAATGTTTCTGCCAACAAAAAGTACATTGTGCCTATTATTTGTTTTTTGTTTTTTTTTTTCAAAATACAACTTAGTTATATTATTTCAGTGTGTGTATAAGTACTTTTTGAACATTTTGAGCACATTTCAACAATACTGCGATAATACTAACCGTGATATGAAATTTTCATATCATTACATCCCTACACATCAGTGGAGTGAAAACAATGCCCAGTTACATTAGAACACTGAAAATGCATGTCATAGAATAGGCTTCACTGTCATTGTGTGTAGCATGAAATGAGGAAAGAACAGCTGGCCTGTTTGGGGTTCGAACCCATGACCTTGGCATTATTAGCACCACCCTGTAACCAACTGAGCTAACTGAAGCCAGATTGGTAGATGGTGATATAACTCAGTCTGTAGTGACACACCTCATGTAGCCTATACATGTTCTTCCATAGACCTGAAGAAGTACAGCCAGCTGTTATTATTGTTGTCTAGTTCACGTATGGTAATTTGAATGAAAGTGTAACGCACATGCACAAAGCAGAGCGTGATGTCACTGAATTGACACAACAACACTTGAGAAAAAGTCCACTCTGAAGGCGGTATTCAAAAGTAATCATCTTAGTTGGTCTAAAACAACATTTCTGTGTAAAAAGGTAGATCAAAACACATCAAATTCATTGTGTTTTGCCCTATAGTTGTTGTCATGTAAACTGGACGATAATCAGGACATCCTACACCCAAGTCAGTGTTTGCGCCAAATTAGAAAAAAAAAAAAAATTCCATGGTGCTATGAGTATCGTCACAAAAATAATTGCGGTTTCACGATTACTATGATTATTTTGCAAGGGGGGGTTGCGGTCCATGCTGCGTGTACCTCACAATGGGTACGTGCAGACCATATGACTGTACGCCCCTTTGCAAAGTGAATGTGAAACTTAACACGGGCTGTTGTGAAGCTCATTTACCTTTTCCCTACCTCCTGAAACTTTGCTTTCTTGCCCCTTTTAGGTGTATCAGACTATATTATGCAGTTTGCTTTATGATCAAACAGAGCATGTTTACCTCCACCAAGGAGGTTATGTTTTTGCCAGGGTTTGTTTGTCTGTTTGTTTGTTTGTTTTTCTGTCCGTTAGTGTGCAACATAACTCAAAAAGTTATGGACAGATTTGGATGAAATTTTCAGGGTTTGTTGGAAATGGGATAAGGAAGAAATGATTAAATTTTGGTGGTGATCAGGGGTGGGGGGGCCCACGGGGGGTGCCACTGATCAGCCTTGGCGGAGGTCTGCACTCTCCGAGTGCTTCTAGTTACTGCATCAATTCACAAGCTAACCTTCCAGAATCTTGCTTGACAATCTGAATTGCTGGAGAACGGCCTTACTTTACCAAACTGGTGTGAATGGGTTGCACAATGTTAGCCTGAAGCTGCATAGATAATGGTAGCGAATGCAAACTCTATAGAAACAAAAGTGAGCTCACATCAAAAATAGATTTAAAGTCACGACAGTTCAGAAACATATCCACCCCCTGAGACAGACTGTCAGCTTGTTCCTTCTCTGTCATTTTCACTCATGGAATATTGGATGCAACACTTCTGTAATGTTGCTTTCGGTCCCTGCGGGAAGCACATATTGGTATGTCTTTGGTTCCACTCTTAATCTACTGTACTTTATAAAAGAGTTTTTGGCAGCCTTGACAATTAATTAACTATGATGTTTATATTTGCAATTAATGGTAACACCATGACATTGTTACAACCCTACCTTTGACCAGGGCGACACGGTGGTGCAGTGGTTAGCACTCGTGCCTCACAGCAAGAAGGTCCTGGGTTCGATTCCAACACCAGTCGACGGGGGGTGGGACCTTTCTGTGTGGAGTTTGCATGTTCTCCCTGTGTCTGCGTGGGTTCTCTCCGGGTACTCCGGCTTCCTCCCACAATCCAAAAACATGCACTAATAGGTTAATTGGTTAATCTAAATTGCCCATAGGTGTGAATGTGAGAGTGATTGTTTGTCTCTATATGTTCAGCCCTGCGATGAACTGGCGACTTGTCCAGGGTGTACCCCGCCTTCGCCCCTATGTAGCTGGGATAGGCTCCAAGCGACCCCCGTGACCCTAGTGAGGATAAAGCGGGTTCAGAAAAATGAATGAATACCTTTGACCAACAAAATCTTTTCAGTCCACTCTTTATTCTAAATTTTGCCACATTCTGTCAAATTATACCCGAGGCATCACGTCATAAGAAGGGATGGACCTGACGTCACTGTTCCCTTGACCTTTGACCTCTAAAATATATTCAGTTCATTGTTGAGGAGAAGATTTGTTCTGACAAATCATTAATGTGATGCTGCGTCATCATCAGCGGCTGTAATTGTTGCATGAATGTGCTGCCTTCTTACATTAAAATGCTTTGTGTTCAGCAGCTGATGCCATACTGCTCATTGTGTATAGTGACAGATTTTCAAGATTAATTTCTCCGGCTGTAAATTTAAAACAGGCTAAACACATTACAGATGTTTGCAATTTAAATCAACTTAGATCCATATGCACCTTCCTGCCGCAGTAAATTCACTGAACCCCTCAAATGCAAAAACAATGGCTCTTTCAAAAGCGGATTTATGACTGCTTCTCGGTAATGTGAAGCTTTTCCACAGACTCACAATTGAGTATGTATGTAAATGATCGTTTTCACTGGCCCTTACTGTTTTCATTTCCGTTCATAAAACCACGCATAAACACAATACGTTATTTCACAGGTAACACGCTGCTCCTGTGGAAGAAAGGAACAGTGAACAGACACTTTTTTTTAAAAACTCTTGCATGTGCTTAATTACTTTAGAATTCTTTTTTCTTGGCTCTCTTAGTAAAGCAGCAGCAGCGGCTACAATCAGTTGGCAGGTTGATGAAAATCTATAATGAGGACAGAGAGAAAAATACTACACCGATGTAACCTCCTTACCTCTTAGCGTATGATGATCTGCCAGGATTACTGGTTTCTGTTGTTGAAGTCACAGAAATAGATAATTGGACTTCTTTTGTCTCTACATATACATTAAATTACACCCTTAAGTTTAAGTGGGATGCATTAAACACCACATGCAAAGTTGATGAACAATAACAATTTTCACAGTTTTCCAGCTGAATCAGAATAAAAGGGTTATACTTTATCCTCTACGACCAACTTGATTCAGAATAATAATCTTGATTAATGTTGGTAGAAGAAAATGTCAGTATCTATTTCCATTTAATTCCCTGGTAAAGGATTAAAAAGAAATAGGTGTATGTTAAGCATGTTAGATGTGACTTCAGTTCATCTATAACTGCCATGAGGAGCATTTGATTCAAGCGCAATAACACCACGCCCCTATATCAGTAATGAACAAGATGATTAATCTGCCTGAAATCCTCCTTAGAATGCCTCAGTCGATAAGGGACGGGTAGTATAAGAAGCTTGGATATAGTTAAAGCACTTAAGAAATGAGCATATTAGTTGAACAGATTCCTTTTGTGGGCAAGATTTAGCCTCGTTTTCATTTTCAAGGCAAAGCAAATGTCCCATTCTGTGGTGAATATAAGGAGGTTGTGAAAGAAAAGGCAGATTAGGCTTGCCATTACAGTGCAGTGCATTTTAAACAGTGCATGAGTGTGTAAATAAAATGCATAATTACCTTCTAAATCAACAGTGTTGCAGAGGACACACGGTATGTTTGTTATACTATCAGCCTTTTCTGGCACTGTTTACCTGTGTGTTAAAGAAAAATAAGGTGTTTAACAGCTATAAGTAACTAATGATTCATATAATTTTTATTTTTATTTTTATTTTTTATTTTTTTTTAATATTTGACAGAAACCAGACAAAAAAGACAGAATTTATCACAAAATGGAAGCCTTTTTCTACTTAGTAATACTCCTGAGGAAAGTGATGCACCAAAATTCTACACTGATCAGAGTAAATATTTGGAAAATTATCATAAGTCAACTGATAAAAAGTATATACAAAAATATTACAGTAATACTAAAATGTTTCATGAGTTGTAAATGGACTTACACTGCAAAAATCAAAATCTTACCAAGTGTATTTTTTTCGTTTCTAGTCAAAATATCGTCACACTTAAAATAAGACATAATCACCTAAAGATTAACTTGTGAGATATAAGAACTTATTTTTAAAAATAGATCTTGAAAATCTTGAATTAAGCAAAAAAATAAATAAATCTTGAATTAAGCAAAAAAAATCTGCCAATGGAACAAGTGAAAATTATCTTGGTAAGATTTCTTGAATAAGATTTTCAAGCTCTATTGTCTAAAAAATCTCATAAGTTACTCGTTAGGTGATTTTGTCTTATTTTAAGTGTGATGAGGTATTTTGACTAGAAATGACAAAAATACACTTGGTAAAATTTTGATTTTTGCAGTGTAACTGTGATGAGACACATTAATGCTGGTGATTACACACATAAAGAGAGACAAATTTGTAATAAAAAAAAAAAAAAAAAAAATCAGCATTTTATAGGTAAACTTGCCACTTATTGTTTTGATATTTTCTTGAGCATTCACACTTTGATGATGAAGCAGTTTAAGATTTAGTTTGGCTTTACTGCATTTCATCAAATTTGTATAAAAAGGAAAAAAAAAATACTTGTTCTAATCAGAGGAGCCTGCCAGTCAGATTCTGCCAAACTTTGTTCATTTTCCCACAGGTTGAACTGAAGTGTTTCTCACACTATTCTGAACAAACACACTGAGACAAAGGCAGTGATTTTTCCTCATAAAACTGCTTCCTCATAACAACATGGGCTGCAGAAGTGCACTTTTTCTCAGGGAACTCTGGTAGGTTTAAGAACCCTGAGGGCTTTAGTTCCCTGTGGGAAAAGACTGAAGGCAAGAAAAAGATGTGAAAATATTCTAAATGTAGAGCACACTTTAACATATTGATTTTTAAGAGGGGTCTGAGGTGATAAAGCCGGTACAAAAACACACCTTTCAGAGCCTCATATTACTCTGCATAAGTGTTTGTAGACTCTCAAATGGATGAACCTCCACATGCTGGACAGTAACACTCTGATCACCTACCTCCATTTCAGCTTCTGACTTTTTGGTTAGTTTTTAAACTCATGCAGTAGATGGAGTTAAAGGTAAAGTTAGGCTTTTAATATTTGATTTTATTTTGTTTAATTTTATTTTACCAGTATGATCATGATTTTCTTTTCTTTTTTTTTTTTTTTTTTTACACGATTGGATGGATGGATGGATGGATGGATGGATGGGTGGATGGATGGATAGATAGATACAGGGTGGGGAAGCAAAATTTACAATAAACATTTAGTTGTTTTTTCTCAGCAGGCACTACGTCAATTGTTTTGAAACCAAACATATATTGATGTCATAATCATACCTAACACTATTATCTATACCTTTTCAGAAACTTTTGCCCATATGAGTAATCAGGAAAGCAAACGTCAAAGAGTGTGTGATTTGCTGAATGCACTCATCACACCAAAGGAGATTTCAAAAATAGTTGGAGTGTCCATAAAGACTGTTTATAATGTAAAGAAAAGATTGACTATGAGCCAAACTATTACGAGAAAGTCTGGAAGATACTATTAAAGAAGAATGGGAGAAGTTGTCACCCGAATATTTGAGGAACACTTGCGCAAGTTTCAGGAAGCGTGTGAAGGCAGTTATTGAGAAAGAAGGAGGACACATAGAATAAAAACATTTTCTATTATGTCAATTTTCTTGTGGCAAATAAATTCTCATGACTTTCAATAAACTAATTGGTCATACACTGTCTTTCAATCCCTGCCTCAAAATATTGTAAATTTTGCTTCCCCACCCGATCGATCGATAGATAGATCGATAGATAGATCGATAGATAGATGTCAGGGTTGGGGTAAAGGCAGACCTTTTCTCACACACTTGCCTCTGACACTTCTATAATCTTCATTTTGACTCACTTAAACATGATTTCATCTTTGTTATGTGAATGGAACCTGCTCCATGTCTCAGTCAGTAAGTGGTATCGTCTTAATACTTCAGACTGGGCTTCATTTTTCTTCCAGTGTACTTGACCTGAACAGGAACAAGAACAGTCCGCCTCAGCTGAAGAACAGTCGCTCTAATGACACATGGGTCTTAGAACGATAAATACATGGACTGTAAAATTAAAGTGAGCGCCGTCACATTTATTTCTTGCAGTTTCTTCTTGAGGCTTCAAGCGTCTGTGTCCCACTGTAGTTAATTGCAGTTCTAAGCCGATGTGATGCCCTCCCTGTCTATTACGTCGCGCCTGGCTATGTCTGAATTGTCTGTGTTGATGTGAGTCACTCTAGGAGAGAAATTCAATTATCTCCCCTCTCTACCCAGTCATGGCCCTGCCCAGCCAAGCTGAAGTATGACTGGTATCTGAAGGAGAGAGATGGAAAGAGAAGGAGGTTTGAAACTGCATATGTGTGTGTGTGTGTGCGTGCGTGCGTGCGTGCGTGTGTGTTAGAGAGACAGAGACTTTGCAGATGTTGCAAATATAGAAAGACTCTGAAATATATTGAGAGACTGTTAGAAAAAATGAGAGGTAGGTGATGAACCACTAAAAATAAGATGCAGAATGTACAAACGTATTCCCATGAAAGTGTAATCTGACATTCAGCGTCCCAGCAATTTGTCCTTGATGTCGGTCTGAACGATATGGGCGTCACATCCCAGAAACACGATTATTGGAAGCTGTTTGGTTTTATGAGACATCAAATAAAAATCCCAACAAATGGAGCCCTTCTGTCGGCTCCAACCTCTGCATGTAAAGCTTTTATGTATTGAATTTTTAAAAATATTTTAATACTAATTTTAAGAGTTGTCTCAATATCAACATTAATGAGTGTCAGTCATACTTTACGAGATATGAAAAATGATGTTCGAGTCTATAATCTCAGCCTTCAGAGAAACACATTTAGCCTCCAGTAAAGAAAGCTTTCTGTTACTTTTGGATTAAAAAAACATGTACTAAGTTTTTATAAAACTTTGAAATTTATGGATAATTTATTACTGAATGTTCTTTCCTTAAAATATTCAGATGTTAGAGAGAAACAAACAAACAGTGCAGTAGAGTAATATCTATTGATAAAGATGATAAAAGTAACAACAGAGGCCAATGAGTCAGCTTCATTTGAGACGAAGAAATAAAAAGACCTGGTTCTCCTCATTTAACCCCTAAAGACCCAGTGCTACTTTTGTGGCTGTTCATTAAAGAAATTTTCTCTAGATTTTTATCTTTCTTAACACCATTTATCATATTATCCTCTGTATTTAATGTTTTTCATTGAAAACCATGTATTTTCCTGCATTTAATTCACTGATTTTCATAAAAGCTCAGATTAAACTTGAGGGTTATTATATCAAAAACAGAAAACTAAAGAAAAGGTGAGTCTTTCAATAACTGAATGTAAAAACGAGTGTGTCCATCCACTGTCATTGATCCAACTCCATGGGTTTTACTGGTGAATCAATGTTGTAGAAGATGATGGTGTTTCTACATTCACTACGGAGCCTCTGAATGTCCAAATGGGTCATATCTGATGACCATGAAAAGATGATAAACTGTATTTTACACCAATTATTTACATGGATTGATAGGATTAATGGATCAGCAGGTATTAAACAGTTTCTATCTGTAGGTGACTGTTTGGGTCTTTATAAGTTAACACAAATCTGCTCAATGAAATCTCTTTCTAATCTAATTTTTGGAGAAATGTTGTGACTTTACATTTGAAGAGCTGTCACTGTGTCCGTTTTTATATATAGTCTATGCACTGCAAAAATTAAAAATGTTACCAAGTGTATTTTTCTCATTTCTAGTCAAAATATCTCATCACACTTAAAATAAGACAAAATCACTTAATGAGTAACTTTTCAGTGAGACATACGAACTTATTTTTACACAATAGATCTTGAAAATCTCAAATTTCAAGAAATCTTACAAAGATAATTTTCACTTGTTCCACTGGCAGATTTTTTTTTTTTTTGCTTAATTCAAGATTTTTTTTGCTTAATTCAAGCAAAAAAAAAATCTGCCAATGGAACAAATGAAAATTATCTTGAGAAGATTTCTTGAAATAACATTTTCAAGATCTATTGTCTAAAAGTCCGTTTTTATTTCTCACTGCAACTCAACTGCATTTTACACCAATTATTTACATGTATTGATAGGATTAGTGGATGAACAGGTATTAGATCAGTAGATGGTTTTGGTCGACGGTGGTTGTTTGGGTCTTTATGGGTTAACATCTGTGTGTACAGCAACAAGTACAGTCCATGGTGAGAACAAGACCAACAGGAATTAAAATATTGTACCAGAATTAGAGGGAAAATTAATTCAAAAAAATATCCTAGGAAAGTACTGAATCAACTGTTTATGTGCATAAAACCTTTAAAGGGGTCATATTTTGCAAAACCCACTTTTATTAGTCTTTGGTACATTTATTTGTATATTTGGACCCTAATAGCTTAAAAAGTTTGAATTTGAACCCTCCAGATGCTGCAAAGCTATCTTTATATTCATTTTGGCAAAAATCAAGTGGATTTCTACAACCCGTTTTAATTCGTTCTTAATTTCTTAATTTTACGTCATGACATTTGGACATATAAGGTCAAGACTTCCGACGAACATTTCTCTGAGTACGACATAATTGTTTATCAGCAGCAGTGGTTGTAGTCCATACTGAAAATATGTCCAAACTTTGAGCTGATTACCTAAAATGTTCAGTTGTTGGTTGAATGGGACAGAGCAGCACACCCAACAACCTGGAGGGGGCGGGGCCTGAAGTGGCTAACGTGCATTTAAAGGGCCAGCGCTCAAAATGACCTTTCTGGTGTCATTACTCAGAAACAGGGTTGAAGATGGACCTGTGGAGTTGAATTAATGAAGAATTCAGACCCAAACACAGCATTTACAGTTTATGTAGACCACAGGGAAATGTTTTAAAATGCATAATTCCATTTAAAAAAGCAAAATAACACTCCTTTAAGTTCAGGAATATAAGACACACTAATTTGTATGGTTTAAACCAGTGGTTCTCAGCCTTTTTTCAGTGATGTACCCCCTGTGAAATATTTTTTCAGCCAAGTACCCCCTAACCAGTGCAAAGCATTTCTGGTTGGAAAAAAAAAAAAAGAAAAAAAAAAAAAAGATTTAAAACAGAGTGCTGTGCCATCAGTGTCTAATTTATTCAACTTTGGAACTCCATTTGTAGTGGTCTCTCTTGAACTATTTGGAAATAAGAAGATATAACTAAACAAAGAAAGAAATAATTAACTTAATTAGAAATAAAGATTGTGCACATAAAAATAATTATCAACATAAAGTGTCCTCCTTTGGGATCATAGTAAAGATCTGTTCTCAAAAAGAATTATGCTTCAACCACGAAGCATAAGACTCTGGGTTTTTAGGATGATGAAACTGATTAGCCTACTGAAAATAAAATTCATTTTATGAACTTATATATTTTCCTGAAATATTTAATTAATTTAATAATTATTTTTAAAAGGATTTTTGCATGGATGCTACTTCTTAAATATATTTTAAAATCTCATGTACCCCCTGGAGTGCCTTCACGTACCCCCAGGGGTACGCGTACCCCCATTTGAGAACCACTGATTTAAACAACTATTTACATGTTGTATATAAACACAACACTTCCTTTTCTACAGTATAAAGCTGACTGGTCTAAATTTGGATGAGTCTTTATGAAATTTTAAGTGTTAAGCATCACTATTCAATGTGTGTGTGTGTGTGTGTGTGTGTGTGTGTGTGTGTGTGTGTGTGTGTGTGTGTGGGGTGGGGGTGGGGGGTCTGTCTGAAGTTGTATAATTGAGGCATTGTATAACATATGCTGCCTCAACAGACTCTGCAGACTTACATCTAAAGCATTTTCTGAACCAAAAATGTATAAAAAGACATCTGAGCACATAAGAAAAATGAAAAGAATCCTGACAGGAGGCCATTTAAAAGCTAATGCAAGGTTATTGCTCTTTATTTAAGTAAAATATTAGCAGCAAAGAATGATGTTCTAGATGTCTAGACACTGGGAAACACATCCTTAACACCTACATGGCACAATGTTTGAGCACTAGCAGATTAGGTAGTCTAATGAAAGAAATTGCACATGGTAAGTGGATGTTGGCAGCAGGAAAAATGACACAAAATACCATGGAACAACTTAACCCATAAAGGCCCAGTGTTACGTTTATGGCAGTTCCCACTTTAATTTTTCTCTCTATTCAACCTTTCGTAAGTGATTTCTCACCATTTATTCGAATATTATCCTCTGTGTTTAGCATTTTTTTCCAGTTTTGTTGCAACGTGCATTGTGGGAAGCGAAGGCTCGCAAAGCCACCTTACAGCGGCAGCTGGAACAGACACGACGCGGAAACGGCAGGAGCTCTCCTCCCTCTATGCATATTCCTCCAGCCGTTTCCGCGTTTCACTCGTTTTCGCGTCATGTTTCATCCATATAATACCATATGGTTGTGCTGCCGCTGCCACTGTCAGGTGGCTGCGTGAACCTCACTTTCCCACAATGCATGTCACGACAAAATTCCGAAGATGAATGAGTTACGTCCTGGCTCGGTTTGTAAACAAATGGTTTTGTTTATGGTGGATGCCACTAAGAAATTGTTCACCGTAATACAAGAGATTCAGGTGAGTAATCAAAGAAAGACTTACAGATTCATGATACTTAGGCTATGACTGAGGTTTTACAGATTTGATGAAAAATCAGTCACGAAAGTCTCACACACCTTTATTGAACAGGATGTAACCAGAAAAACAGCAGTAGTAGTTGGTTTAACGCCCTCAAACATTAGTCTGTACTGTTGTTTCTCTGATAAGGTAGGGCTGAATTTAACCAGTCAACTGCAGCAATGATTCATGTGTATCTGACTGAAGAAATAAGCTATTATCTATTAAACACCCACCATTATATGATGATTATAAAAGCGACTGACGCAGTACCAGTTTAACAGTGCCGGCCAATTTTACCCTACGTGAAGAAAAAGCACAGTCGCTAAACAAACATGCAGAGTTTTCCTCAGTGTGGTGAGGGTCTAATCTATACATCTACAACTCAAAAATCACAACTTGACACAGACTTTGGATTAGATAAGGTCATATTGACAAGAGGAAGAGAAGTCATTACTCGACAAATACACAACACTTACATCTCCGAAGGCTGCCAAAGAGATGTCGCTTGATAGTTTTTCTCATATTTCATAGCTCTTTAGTCCTGAATTTAGATAATCAAAATGGCAGACCGCCAGCTTGTCAAAAGCTTGTCTTAGAGCAGCTTGACTTCTGCCTTGGCATTTTTATTCATAAGCATTCCCACTAAGTGCTTTTTGTTGTATGACAAGGCTAAGCTGAGGCCTATTTTCACCCTGCTGGGAGAGCAGTTACTGGAATCAAAGCTAGATCACAGTTGTCACAATGCCATTTCAGTGTGTATTACCATAGCACACCACCAGTACCAACAATCACTGCGCTGTCAATGACAGGGGCAGCAGAAAAGTCAGAGTCAACACAATGAAGTGATCCATTTGTTGAAGTTGAACAAGGAAAAATGCAGCCCCGTATGCTTTTTGTTTCCCTAAAACGTTCAGAAAATCATTTGTTAGTGGGAGCTTATATACCGTAGTGGGATGTGATGATGCCACGTTTTACTCCATTCAATAAACCCATAATTTTATCAGATGTGTTAAAGTCAAAGCCATTTCCTCAATAGTCTAAAAACACCCAATCTGCCCTAAAACATTTCATTATCACAACAAATCCACCAAGGATATGAGTTTATATTATTACCAGCAAGAGCAAGCTGTGCGCATCTGATTGTTGCTGCTATTATCACTGTGCAAAGAATCCAATCATGTTTGACATGTCCATGTTCTCTGTAATGGAAACAGCAAAGAGCAAAGAAGATTGTGTTGAACAAAACCTCCCATCCGGGATGTGGCTCTGAGGACCTGTGTGTCAGTGACACTGGTTATATTACAGTATAAATAGGTCCGCTACATGTAGATTAAGCCCCACCCGTGCATTGTCACCATTATGAAAATTGAGTGTTTGTGTCTTGTGCAGTGGTATGAGTTGTGAGCAATAAGCCTCAGAGAATATGTCCTGCTCGATTATTAAAGTCTGGTTCTGTCTATATTGATTGGTCCCGATGCCCTTGAGGGAGTCAAGCTGTTTAGTGGTGTGACGGGCACACTGAGTCATAAACACAGCGACAGGATGTCAATGAGCCATAAACACTTCTATAAAAACTATCTGTCCCTGTTGCCGCTGAAATTTGTTTCGCATCACATAAACATGGAGGTGAACTGCCACTATTTCAGTGCATGTATTTTTTCCATCATCTCATTTTGTTTTAATAATAACTATGCGAAAGAGAACACAAAAAATAGAAACAATTTCTCAGCATACAAATCACACAATACAAAGTGAAAAATAAGAATACACACTGGAAATTGTACTTTGCAGAGGAGCTGTTAGCTCACTGGCTGAGGTACTGAGCTATTGTGAATGTAGTGTGTCTGGCATCGTCTTCATCATCTTCATCGTCATCATATCCGTTGTTTTTGTTAGCAATTTCTTCAAACACCTCTGAGGAAACTACTAGTCGGATTCATTCCAAATTTTATATGTAGCTTCCTTGGGACAATGTCTACAAAGTTTGTTATAGTTTTGCATAATTTTGTTTTTTGATTTTTTTGATAAAATTTTGGAAATATTGAGCCATATTTTGATGGCTTATAACATGGAAATGGCTACAGATATCAATATAGTTACTATTGAGCACTGATAGGAAGTCATATATGGACTTTCATTTGGGTCCATGACCAGCGCCTAGAATTCAACAATCTTCTCCAAAACTACAGATTCATTTAAAATTCTATATGTAGCTTCCTTGGGACAGTGTCTCCAAAATCAAGACACTTCACCCTCCTTGCTTCCAGTGCCACTCACACTGGTGTATGAATGCGTATGAATGTTTGGTGGTGGTCAGAGGGGCCGTAGGCGCGAATTTGCAGCCACATGTCCGTCAGCCTGCCCAGGGTAGCTGTGGCTACAAATGTAGTTTACCACCACCAGAGGGGGAATGTGAGAGCGAATGAATAATGGGTCATTAATGTAAAGCGCTTTGGGTGTCTAGAAAAGTGCTATAGAAATCTAAAAAAAAAAAAAAAAGAAGAAAAATCAGTAATAAATGTTGTGGTATTTACTGTGATGTTTCATACAAATCATTTGACTTAAATGATGCCAATAGAAGCAAATAGTTATTCAACAAAATCTCGTGCATGTGCCTTTTTTTGCCAGCCTTTTTTTTTTAAATGTATGACCGTTCGACCTGCCTTTCAGCCGACATCTGGACCAACCCACTGCCTGTCCTCTCCTGCAATAATACACCTCTCTCAAGTCCTTATTTTTCACCTCCTCGACTTCCTAGACCTAGAAATCGATCTCAGTGTACTACATAGAGGGATGTTTCAATTTCTTTAAAAAAAAAAAAAAAAGCACACGATCAACTGTGGAATCTGGCAAGAGGATCTATGACCATGGATACACAGGCACATCCTTTGATACGGGCTTTTTGGACCTGAGATGTGTAACACAGTCCAGACACACACTTGGATTATGTAAACCAGGGGCAGGAAATTGTATTAGTAATTAAAACCAATCAAATGCACAATTTGCGTGTCTTAAATAAAAAAAAACCCACTATAACAGCTCCACATCAACACCATATGATGCCACGTTGTGAAATTAATTAAAAACTATAAGATTACATGAATATTGATCTGACAGATCATAAAATCCAGCTGTAACTGTAACTAAATCAGTAATTAACAGACAGATGCAGCTTTTACACATGTCACGTTTCACCAACATGTATCTAAAATGGCGACTCAGAGGTGAGAACATCTCATTGTGTGAAATGCCTGATGCCTGGTCTAGTCTAGTCTAGTCTGGTCTGGTCTGGTGGGAGGGACTAAGGCCATTTTCAGACTAGGTATCCGAGGACGTTGGACCCCACAGTCCACTTACTTTTATCAGTGTGAATGCAAACGTTCCATGCGCTAGTACCGCACCCAAGTCCAGCTGAGAAGGAAGTCCTGGGTAGCCTATGAACTGCGTAGATTCCAGTATAGAACGTTGCCGTGTGAAAGCGATCTGTACCTGAGACTGGAAGTGACCTAATCACCACGAGAACATAGAGGGTGTTCCTGTTGTCTCCTGAAAAAGCGTCGGATCTGGATTGTGTAGCTGTGCTGAAGGGAAGGGCAGCTGCTGTCTACACAGACATTGTTTTAATTGTTCACTTTATTGTACAAATGTGTTGAAGAAAGTAAACTACTGAGTCTACAGCTGCTGTGGTCCGAGTCGTCCTTCCTAGTTAACACAATGCAGACTAACGGGTTAACGGATGTGCCGCTGATTCCAAGAAATGTGGAACTAGGAGCCAAACACACCTGTTACATATATCAGGGACAACGAAGGTCGCTTTGCTTCTCTTTGCCTCAAACAGGCTAACAGATAGAACACTATTACCTGTGAACAGAACACTCACTCAGTTGATGACGTTAGGGTTTGTCACTTCCATGTTTGTTGGATAGCGACAGAATTGCTTCCACACTGCTACCTACTGTTTCGGCCCTGTAACACCCACACCCACTCCTACTCAGGCACAGGCTGTGGTACGTGTTTGTGAACGCAACATCTGCAGGAAAGGTGTGAGCGTATCCAGGTACAGCACTGATCCGGAAACCCAGTCTGACAACGTCCTAAAACACAAGGTGAGGACTAAGGAGCTACAAGTTGAGTACTGAGTAAAGGGAGTGTCATCTCAGGTAGAAGTGTAAATCCTGCTGAATTTGTGTTGTGAAATGAAAACAATGAATATGTATGAATTTTCTCATTTTAGACACAAAGTGAGGTTTTGGTATATGATAAGTAAAGTGAATACAAAGATATGTTCAACTATTCTTTACTTTTTATATTTTCTATCACCAGACTATGAATATTCATCCCACTGCCATCGTTCTATGTACATACTGTATGTGATGTTACTTTTGTTGTAAAGTCATGAAAAAACAAAGCCCATCAAATCTAGTACATATGCAGTCTATGATAAGAAAAAAAAACTTGAGAAATAGAGATAATAGTGCGTACAAAATGAGACGTGTGATTGAAATTATCACATTTGTTATATTCCATCTGGTTCATCAACAACATTATTATTCATCAAATTCAGCTTTTCTCACATGAAACTTCTCAGTTGAAACTACAAAGTGAATAGGTAGTTAACACAGAGGCACATAAATATAGATGGAAATTAATTGGTTAAGGTGATAACAAGTTTCAATCCAAGTTTCAAATATTCAGTTGTATTCCATACAGTCTCACATGGCCAGAACCATCTATAGGTTTTGTTTTAGTGAAAGTAAATGCAGTCCATAGTGTCAAATCTCTTGATTATAACAGAGCAGTTTTACTTTTTTCTTCTGTCACTATGATGCCATGTCCATCCAGTTTACTCAGGTGGATCTAATGTGCAAAGCATCAACAGGCTTCTGCTGCCCTTCACTTAACAGCTAAAAGTGTCAGCAAAACATACCATAATGGGCCTTTAAAGTATTAGTGAACTCAGTCTTCATTGTCTGGACTGTCAGTTTTACACTGCAGGAGGGGCATTTTATTTTGCAAAAGAAAATGTTCAACACAACCAGAAAAAGACAAGCAAAGAAAACCAAATACGTGCAACTGACTATGAGTAATTTATCCTGCAAGTGGAAGAAAAAGTGTTTTTTTTACAAGAGGACAGTGTGAGTTGTTATACTTAGATATTGTCTATACTGTCTCTACAGCTTTTTAACTTTTTAGATGCCGTTTGGTCCAGTTATTACAAGGCTTAGGGGAGTCATTTAGTGCAGCCTCCAAGTCAAATTAAAGTAAAATCAATATTAAGAGCATTTACATAAAGTGACTTCCCAGATGTAATGATTGCTGCTGGTTTCTAGGTAAGTTTACTTTCTTTTATTACTTCTATTTGGGTGCTTCTATGAAACTGTTCCCTAAAAACAGGACACAGGGCTAAAAATTCAAACCAGATATAGACTAATGTTATGAAGCAAGTTTGGAAGCACTTTGGGTCTGTTTTAAAAATAAATATTTACTGAGATAAAAGACAAACAATTTTTCAGATAAAACAAACTTTTATATTTTTTATATTATTTTTTATACAATAATCTGCGTGTAACACGTTAAAAAGGACATGAAGATTACACACTACTATTTTTTGAATATCTTTTTATTCTCTCACAGGTACATTTTGGGAATAAAAGTAAATATTCACGGCAGAGTGTTTCACAAAAATGGCCGCTGTTGCAAAATCACTCACAATTTATTTGTTTTTAAATGGGCAGGTTCTGTATGTCATGCAAGTGGACACAATGGGTTACACACGAAACCTGGAATTTGACTGAGATTCATGAAAAACCTGCATGTCTGGATTAGAAAAACCACTAGGATCCTCAAATTTAACACAGTGTCTGTATTTATAGCGCTATATAAGACCATTTCAAGCCATACTTTCCAGATCAGATGCACTGACACCTTGGTAGCTTTTCATGTCCCAATTTTGGTCCTATTTTTGGCCCCAATATTTTATTCAAAATTCATTAATTTTGGGATGACTCAGAGCAAAAGTATAATTTTTTTTTTTTTTTTTGCATTTATCTGAGGTCATCATTAGGTACATCCTGGGGGGAAATATGTCTAAATTATTTTTTTTATTTTTGGGTGTAAAAAAGCTGACAAAGTGCTAGACACCAAAATAAACCCAGTTTGATAGAAGCACCCATTTACAAATGCATTATAATAAACATGGTGCAAAATTAAGCTAAATTACATATATAACATCATTTTGAGCCAAAATGTTCTCGCAGAAGAACCAGCAGACTCCCCATTAACCCAAATAACCCCTCAGCCCTTTGAAAACAAAAGGAAAAGCTTAAAACCCTAAGACGCTCCCACAGCTTATCTAAAATCTGTCTATCTGTAGCTCCAGAAGTTTACATCTCAATATCTCAGAAAAAGAAATGGATGTTCACTTGGACTCAAAAATGAACTGATTAGATTTTGGTCCGCTGAGGTCAAAAGGTCAACGTTGCTGAATGAATAATTGGGAGAAGTGCACGAACAGGAAGACAGTGGACGTTTTTTCAGAACACATGAGGTTGTATAGCTTGTAGAACACAAAGGAAAATTAATATTTTAGTATGTTGATACTAGATAATAGAATATTGATGTTACTACAATCATTGTGTTTCTTTTTGCTGTCTTATTTTTAAATGCTTGAGTTTGAGTCTTTTAGTTTAGATCTGTGTATGTATGTTTCAACTCCTGGTCTATTTCTGTATATAAAAGCTTTGTAAGACACCAGACATCTTGATTCAATTCCCCGGAGGCAGACACATTCGACTAATAGCAGGTGTATCTTTCTTAAACGATGTGCTTTGATAAGCGCTGTTGTGGAACTGCAACCCCTTTAAGCACCATTTGATTCATTCACTTCATTCATTTCCATTTCAATAACTAAATATCTAAGTCTACGCAGGCCTATGGAGATTGTCATCACTGTTAATTCTTGAGTGTAGTGACGGAGATGGTTGGATGTCCCTTTTCATAATGTAATATTTTCTATTATTGAAGATGAACATTTCTGGAATTTAGAATTACAATATATAATTCATGTGCCCTAGTGCAGTTCAGGCTGTATTACTGTAATGAATATTCAGCACAGAGGACTGAACATTGTTTCATATTACTGCAAAATATTTGATACTGAACAAAAAATGAATAAATGAATTCCACTACCATCTGTCACTGATGACCCTCATCTCACATCAGAGAGGCTGTAACCCCATGTTGCCATGCTAGCTGCTTCTTAACAGTAACTGTCAGAGATGAGCGTAACCAACAGGGCATAACATACAGTTACCCTAACAAAGCAACAGAATTTACTTATACAATAAGGAAAATAAGAACATGTGCAGGTTTCTGTGGTGAGAATCAGACAGTTATATGTCTTACAGCACAGGTGTCAAACATAAGGCCTGTGGGCCAAAACTGGCCCGCTAAAGCAGTCTTTCTTAAATGAGGGTACATGTACCCCCAGGGGTACTTGGAACAAACCCTGGGGGTACTTAAAAGTTTTTGAGAAAAATACATTAAATTCATGAACTGAATAAAAAAAAAATAAATGAGAATCAATGCTCAAATATATAATAAAATTGACTCTTGACCTTATTTTATTTCAATATTTTTATTTTCTATATTATTATTGTTTGTCATCTTGTTTACACTTTGGTACAATTTTAAGAATATTTCTACTTTATATTATTCAAGATTAGTTTATTTCAATAATTAAATCATTGTTTTTGGTGATGAAAGATTCATTTATTCATTAATGACTGATTTTTTTTCTTATCAATGAAAGAGTTTATTTATTTCAGTTTATATTTTACACATAAATTCAGTTATAACGATTTGTTATTTCTAATATGTTTAAGTTAAATATATGTTGTTTCTTTACAAAGTTTTGTAAATATAAACAGACACCTTTGGCACAGGAACAAATTTTGTCTCACCTTTTTTTTTTTTTTTTTTCAATCAAAAATGCTAAACCGAGAGTTGGGGGTACTTGGCTAAAAATATATATTTCAAAGGGTACTCCACTGTAAAAAGTTTGAGAACCACTGCGCTAAAGGGTCCGATCCAGCCCATGGGATGACTTTGTGAAATGTAAAAATTACACTGAAGATATTAACAATCAATGATGTTAAACTCATTTTAGTTCAGGTTCCACATACAGACCAAGTTTATCTCAAATGGATCAGACCAGTAAAATATTATAATAAAACCTATAAATAATGACAACTTCAAATATTTGCTCTTTGTTTAAGTATAAAAAAAATGAAATTACATGAAAATGTTTACATTTACAAACTATCCTTTCACATAAAGTGTTAATAACCTGAACAATTGTGAACAACCTGAAAAGTCTTAAAGAACTAAATGCAATTTTTAACAATATTCTGTCTGTTACTAAATATGCATTTAGTAACAGACAGACATTTGTGTATTTGTAGATCCACTGTGATCTTGTAATGAACCTGTGTAAATGATAAACTGAGGCAGAATACTGTTAAAATTGCCCTTGTTTTCGTTAAAAATGTCACCTTGTTCATGTTATTCGCATTTTTAAGGAAACGTTGTAGACATAGACATTTTTATGTTATTTTACTTTTTTCACTGTTATTATTTTACTGGTTTGGGCCACTTGAGGTCGAGTGTGGCCCCTGAACTAAAATGAGTTTGACACCCTTGTCTTACAGTGATTATGCAAGTTGTTTTCCACATCCAATAAGGTTATGTTCAGACAGCAGGTCTTAATGCACAATTCGGATTTTTTGATGAAATCCAATTTTTTTGTGTGCTCGTTCATATTACACATTAAATACGACTTCTGTCAGTTTTGAGTATGAACTGAATGCCACCATGAAGTGACCCGCATGTGCAAAAGAGGTCCCGACGTAATACATGACCACGCAGACGCACAATGTGTTTATAGAAGTAGGTATGTTTTTTCCGTCGCTCCTCCTCCTGGGATGCAAAATTGTTAAGTTTGTTGCATTTCAATGATGTAATGGTCAGATAAATGTGACCTGGCCATTCAGACTGAAGTCGCATTGCAAAATATCAGATACGCATTGGATTTAGGACCACATACGAAAGTGTCCTGGGTCAGATTTGTGCTGTTTAAACTGTCTTGATCAGATCAGATACATGTCACAAATGGGCAAAAAAAATCGAATTTGAGCCACGTTTGCCTGCAGTCTGAACATAACCTTAGAGTCTTCAAAAAACTATGATCAAAAGAAATTATATCAGACATGCTTGTTAATCTGTTAATAAGATTTTACCATTTATATTCTGTGAATAACTGTATCAAAGAATGTTTTTTGAGCGTTCCTTCATTTGTTCCTGTCTGATCTATTAGCGTGGAGTCCACTGTACACAAATGCACAAAGCAATAATGACTTCAGGATGTTAACACGGACAACATACTGGAAAAGAAACCCCACACACATAACCAAGGAGAGCAGAACAAACATAGTGTCTTCATTTGTAATCAGTGTGGTGTCAGAACTGATGCCAAACCTCATGCCAAGGGAGCTCCCATAAGGAGAAGGTCTTGGCAGACACAGTATACTGGCAGAAGGTCTCCCAGACCTCTGTCTTTGTCCTTCTCTATTACTTTACTGTCTCAGCTCGCTCCCTTCATCTGTTTATGTCTCAAACAAGCAGATGAAAGATGTGTGTTACCGGTGTGTGAAGGTGAAGTTTTGTTGATATGCTAGTAGAGCTGGTCTGCAACATTCTGAAAACCAGTTCATTCTAGAGTGACAAGATAGGGCATTGTATCACCACTCTGAGTATTTCTGTTTTAACTGTTGGATTTTCAGCCTTTTTTTGTGGCTGGATATAATTCATAGCATCTTAAAATATAAATGAGGATGGTGAATTGCTACAGCACCATTTCTATTATTGATCAAACAGTGGAAAAAAATAAACAAATGAATCAATAAATAAAAATAGATAGTTCAGAGTTTGGATTTGTCCCAGTGACTACCTGGGAGACTCATACAAATTTATGTTGTGAACCTGAGACAGAAGATGTACCTCCTTTTGTCAGTGTTTCCTGTTTATTCTAACTACAAGCTGACTGACTCTTTAACAAACCACATCACACCGCTGCATCTTCCACAGCTCTGATATAAAAACATGATTAATTGCCAGAGAATGCATAGCTTTAACATTTCCTACCGCAACTTGTGTTCAACTAATTGTTTCCGTGGGGTTTAATAATTCCAAGAAAATGTCCTTCCTTTTTCAAGGAAAGCAGGATTTCTCACCATATCTCTATGCAGGTTGTGTTGAAGCCATTCATTAAGGTAACAGCAGGAAGTACAGTACAGAACATTATCCAGATTGTAGACAATGTCATTAATTACACTGACCTTCATGACAAGCTCAATGACAATAATAATGCCCATCTAGTTCTAAGTGACATAATTAATTATGGTGTAAAACAAAATGGGACAAATACAAAGAATGGAAATTTAAGAGGTGATTGACCCTCATCTGAACTCTGCTTCTCTTAGTTACTGCTGCTATTCCTGCAGAGCTCTCAGATTTTCAGATGATAGATTTAAGACCTTGGAATCACAGTAGGCTTCAAAGAGGGGTAAACAAAAGCAAGAGTCTCATGTTAGCAAAAAATGTTGAATTTGCTGACAACTGATACAAGCAGCCCCAGAGCTCTGTGAACGCTCTGTGACCCCATTTATGCCTGCATTTAAAAATGTGATCCATAAGTGCATCTGGATAATGTGTCTGGACACAGATCACATTTTCAATAAACATCCTGATCCTGCCTTTGCATTTTGATGTATTCTCATTACCCTCAAGGAAAGTGGATCTCTGTCCAATTGTGCATTTATGATTTGAGGTCGAATTTATGTTGAAGTCAGTGTCCAACCCCAAACTTTTGTCCTATGTTAAAGTGTATGTACAATGCTGGATGACCAGATCGTATCTTGTCCAGCTCCAAAAAATGGACTTTACTTCAGAATCTGAGTCAGCTTTTTTGGCCAAGTATGTGAACACATACAATGAATTTGGCTCTGGTTTTTCTTTGCTCACGATGTACAATTTCAACATAAACCCAAACACACTTCAACATAGACCTAATATAAACAAACATTCAACTAGAGACAAGGACAACAATGGGTTGAGATTTACAGTGGATTTATATTGTAATATGTACAGAGTGCAAATTAAAGTTTAATACAGTGAGTGGATGTGTACAGGGATACGATCTGTTAAAAATTGTATGTTTATGTACATATTATTATTGTGCAAATTAGTCAGTTGTATACTTTGCTTTCATTCTTAACTGACTGACCTTGAAGACTCAACCTGGTAAGAAGTAAACTACGTTCATGAACCTGTCTAAAAACTGCTAATCTAACAGCGCTATAATGTAAACTATCAGATGATGCAGCACGTGAAGATTATAAGATAAAGAAAACTTGATGATGCCATGATACAGATGTATGTAAACAAGATTTATAGTTTATTCAGTGAGTGATACAGTCTGTGATACAGTGGTTTTTGTAGTTATAAGTGTGTTCTGGTACATGACTTCCCCCAGTGTTGAGAATTTGGAATATTAATATTACTTATAAAACCATTAAGGGCACTAAGGATCTAAAACTTGACAAAATGTGAGCATTATTTCAAGACATTCATTTTCAATGTTAACTTAGGAAGGACTGAATTCAACAACACAGTAGCAAAGAATATTAAAAAATACTAAGTGGCTATTGACACAGTACTGTGGCACGAAATATCAGTTTGTCTATTACCACAGAGCCAATCAGCGCCCGCGTTATATCATGTCTAGACTGGTAACTTAGGTCCCGAAAAAGTACTCAGGCAATCATATAGCGAATAGGCCAATATGAGACACAGTGGATATTCAGCTCACTCAGTAATGTATTGAACTACAACCCAGAAAACTCAACTTCAGTTCCCAGTTGGAATAGAGTTTCTTTCTTTTTTTTTTTTTTTTCTGAAGATTTTGAAACGGGGGGGTAGGTAAATCCAACATTGATATAAATCATCCACTGGGACAATGTTAAGAGTGCAGTATTCCACAAGACCACAGCACTCAATACATTGAACTGACACAGAAGTGAGAAGTCGCATGGCACACTAACGCATCTAACATGTAGCTCCGCCCACCTTCTCCAGCCTCACTGACTGCACAGACCAAAGAACACCATAAAACAACATAGAGTATTTAGAACAATAATTCCTATTCTGTACTATATACTATCACTAATTTGTTGTTTCTTCCTTCAATTGCCACAGAACTGTAGTTGCAAAATGCTAATGAATTCATGGAACAGTATCCATGATTGGCTCTAGTACAAATGCTAACGTTTGTTTGGTCTGTGGAAATAGACAAACCCATATTTCATGCCACAGTACTGTGGCAGAAGTCATTGCCTCAAAAATATCCAAGAGGGTAGTAGTAGTGAGAGTGTAGAGTGGGTAAAGACCTTCTCTCATCCTGATGGTAACAGGTACAAGATGTTTGGGCAGTTTTAAAATGGACAGTGACAGAAACAGATCCAAACAAAGCAGAGGCAAACAGGTGGGAGTTCAGCCAGAGCACCTGTGTCCACTGCTGGGTCTGATCAGTCCATGTGACAGTGTATAAATGAGAGGACAAATGGCCACAGTCTTAATTGTAATGACACCACAGCACAGTGAAAGCCCTACGCAGCTGTTTTTTTTTTTTTTTGTATATCCACTGCTGCAACATTCAGCCGACTGCCCACCTCACTGCATTTTAATCTTCTGAAATAATGTTTTCTTCAATTAAAATCTGTTTTGAAGCAAATATTTGTTCAAATGCTGAACAGATCAGTTTGTTAGCTAATCTGAGGTCTGCGAGATTTAATGGAAAGGTTAATAAACAAGTCCATGCCTCTAAGAGCAGCAGAAAGACTGTAATGGAGGCATTCCAAGACCTATTTTTCATTTGTTCACTGTGGCTGCAAGGTTTTTAATCAGTTTTTTTTCCCTATTAAATCCAAGTGTAGAGGTGACTTTTTCTCATGACCCAAAAGAAAGTTGAGAATAAGCTGCATTACTGATGTATCTTTATTGTATCTGTGCTGCCGCATTGTACGTTATTGTATGCATAATAATAAGAGGATTTGCAGCAAGGAACAGAGGAAGGACTTATAACTCTCCGCTGGGATAATAAACTGCAAAACAAACAGGTGCCTTGTTTCCCTTGTGCGCCTCTAAAGCATTTGTTCTAGTGATTGGGAACACAATTTCAACAGACATTCTATATGTGGTAATAAGATTACATGTAATTACCAGAATTAAAGTGGTTTGCATTTCAATTAGTTAAGAGCTAATGCAACACTGACACGCTGCTGAGACATGATCACTTTCAGTAAATACATTAAAAAAATTAAACTTTGTTGCATAACTCGCTATGTACAAATGAGTCTTCACCAGAGGACTCCATGCTGTATTTACAGGGGATAATTGATTGATTGATAATTACACTGATTGATACATTCATTTATACACAATAGGAAATGGCCAGTCACTTAACATGCAATCTGTCTTTTCTTCTCCACATGCAGCCGACTTCTGTAGAAAAGTCTAATACTGGTTCATACTTGAGAAGCTTGAAATAACCCATGTTTTTAACTTGCAACTGTATTGCGAAAAAGTGACAACAGCCACATGACAGGGTTAATAGGAACAAACCTTAAACAGGAAATGGATGGAGAATTTAACTATGGACTTGCATATAACACCGATGTGTGTGACTTTCTTTCATACACTTTTACTATTCTACATGTGAGACAAACCAACTGTCATTTATTTGCTTTCTGTTGATTGGCTCTGTGCTCTCCCTCTGTTTCTCATTGTTGTAAACTAGTGTAGATCGACGACTGTACCTCTGGGGGCACTCGTTTTGGTGTGTTTGCATGCAGATATTGTTTTACATTTAAAGGTGCTCTGTTTTGTTGTGGATGTGTTTTAGAACATAGATAAAGTATTGGAATTTACAGTCTGTCTGCATATTAGTTCTATTTCATACTATGCCCTTTAATCCATGTTTTAATGTATTTGTATTTCCCAGTGTGTCCTTACATTTCCCTTTTTTAATTAACTCTGAGAAGAATGGATTTTTACTTTTTTTTTACCTTTAATAAATTAAGTAAATGTATATTTTTGTGATATCAATACATTTTGTAATACTGACTTGGAAATCGTGTCTCTGTTCAAATCTTTGCACTGATCTGTATTTGTAGTTATTAAGAGGGGACCTGGGTTTAGGCAGACGTTAAAGCCTCCCCACTGTTCGGTCCACATATAGAATAATATGGTAAAGTTTGTGCATATACAAACTTTACCATAGAAATGTGTTAGTTTTGTTTTATATAACTGGTTTTAACCACATGCCATCCCTAACCCTCACATAAGCTTCGACATGACAGCCTGGATACAACACCTCTGTGGTATTTTTCGTGTTGCTTGTGATATTATGTGTCTGTACATTTATTTTCTGTACATTTGCATATATGCCAATTGATCTACTCATTTCAGTATGAGGGTGAATTAATATAGAGAGTCTAAGTCGTGCCTTTTCCATTTTGTATTGAAATTAATGGCGAGAGACAGTTGATCCCATTTGAATTGTACCATCATTTACACATATGATGACCGTCAATATAAACAATAATTTCACAAGTCAAGATGAAGTCGCCCTTTGTGGTAAAACTGAAAATTATCAGACTTTCCATGATCTGTTCAAAGTCACTTATGTCTCTGCAGTTTCAACATGACCGTAATATAGTTATTTTTAGCCTATTTTAACACATTTTTCACCTCTTTCTCATAGATTAAACTAAATGTGCCGACGTAGTGGTCGTTTTGGTATCAGCATATTTCATATGAATGCCGTCCATTGACCTGTTTAACACAGAACTAGATATTTCTACCCAAAAGACAACAAAAAAAAAAACCAACACAGAAAACAAACACAATGTCATCTACAAAATACCCTGCCTGTCATGTAATAAGACCTACGTTGGAGAAACAGGAAGAGCATTTGGCACAAGGAAAAATGAACACAGGAAATAATGTGAAAAAGAGACGCACACGCAAAAAGGCAGGACAACAGAACATGAAATCAGCTATAACAGATCACTGCAAAAGACAAAACCACATTATGGACTAGGAAGAAGCCACGGTCATCCGCTCTGAAACTAACAAATACCACTGACGGATCAGGGAGGCCATAGAAATCAGAAAACGGCCCCCGAGGACCATGAACAGGGTTTGAGTGATCCTACACCTTATATCCCACGCCTGGGATGCTGTCCACTGTGGGATGCTAGGCAACAGGGGGCTAACATTATCACCCCCTGTTGCCAAGCAAACCAGGATAAAACAGCTGACAATGACATGTCACAGGAACAACAAGTGACCCTTCTGAGCACCCCCCCAACACACACACACACACATATATATATATATATATATATATATATATATATATATATATATATATATATATGGGGGGGTCACGAAGAGGAGATGCGTGAAGTGTGAGAGGAGATGCACAAAGCAGCTAGCAGTAAACTATATAGAAACATATATAAACCAGCCAACCAGCAATAAACCAGACAAAAACATATAGAAACCATATAGAAACATATATAAACCAGTTCAGCAGCAGTAAATCAGATAGAAACATATATAAACCAGCCAACCAGCAGTAAACCAGATAGAAATATATATAAACCAAATAGAAACATATATAAACCAGATAACCAGCAGTAAACCAGATAGAAATATGTATAAACTAGAAAAACACTCAGAGAGTGCAGACCTCCGCCAAGGCAGATCAGTCCCCCCTCCCATCACCACCAAAATTTAATCATTTGTTCCTTGTGCCAGTATCAACATTTCCTGAAATTGTCATCCAAATCCGTCCATAACTTTTTGAGTTACCTTGCTAACAAACAAACAAACAAACAAACACACAAAGTAAAGTGATCACAATACCTCCTGGCGGAGGTAACCAGCTAACCAGCAGTAAACCAGATAGAAACATGTATAAACCAGCTAACCAGCAGTAAACCATATAGAAACATATATAAACCAGATATAAACATATACAAACCAGTTCATCAGCAGTAAACCTCACACCTTAGCAGATATGTCATATCTTAATCATCTACAATTCCATTATTAGCCAGCTTTGCTTCATTTCAGTTCAGTTAGCTGTTGCTAGTACCATCAAACATTATTTAACATTAAAAAGGTTACATACCTCTATAATTAGGTTACTTTTCTGCCTCCTCTTCTCTCTTCTTCTAAACTGTGCAGCTAAGGCCTTGGAAGGCCTTTTCATGGTGATAAACTCTCCATCCTTTACCTGGATGCTAGTTCTACACCTGTCTGACTGTCATTCAGCTCCACTCTCTCTCTGTCACTCACACACACACACACACACACACACACACAGTGAGCACCGGTCTGGGAGAGCTCACCTGAGAAATTATGGGGGGGGGGGGGGGGGGGGGGGGGGTTGTTTTTTGTTTTTTCTCATTTCTTTATTTTTAAGACAGTGAATGAGAAATTATCACGTCATCAGTACTAGTGTTTCTTCATTTACTATAATTATTATTGCTGTTATTATAAGTAGTTTTTTTCTTTTTTTTTGGCTTACCAGTGGCGCCCCTCCATTGATTGGTGCCCTAGGTAACCGCCTATGTGGACTATGCCACCAACCGGCACTGCTTCTAAGGAAGGCTACAGGTTGTAGCTGGAACGTGTCAAGGTAAAAGAATGAACTCTTTTTCAATCTGTCTGACAAATACGAAAAGGAAATCTGTATAGATATTTCTTTACCTGCTATGACTGTCTTGGCTCATAAATTTATCTCTAATTGCTAAACATCATATGGGGTCCCATCAGCACAGGCTGGCTCTTTCATATGGCTATATGAGTCAGTTCTTCATTAAATGCATATGGAAAGCACATGCTGTGGGAAAAATTGTTTTCCCAATGCAAGTTTTGCTCTCGTCATGAGAAAAAACAGCTCCTCTTTAATGGATCCCTATAATGTTCCAGTCACAGTCATTAGGGACTCCGACAGGCACCATATTTAGCGGAAATCTTTGAGTAATTAAAGGAACTGTTTGCCATTGTGAGAAGGGGCTGGCTTTAATGGGAAGTTCTATTAGTCTGTCATGGTGAAGCCTAATGGCTGACCACCATACTATCATTAGAAACTCTGTCTGTTTGTGTGTGTGTTGGCTAATCGTATAATTAAATGGACTATGATTCATCACAGACAAGTAATGGGAATACAGACCCTTTTTTCGCTGCTTCTCCTCATTATCTATCTCTGTCCGTCTGTGTTTTATTTCAGCTGAACTTCGCTGCTGCCTCTGTTTGATTTACACACAGACTGTCTTTCTCTAACACTTTCCATCGCTCGCCGCCGCATAGTTATTTCTCATTTCTTTGTCCATCCGTTTCCATTTTAGTCTGATTTCTTTTTACTTCACCCCTCTTTCATTCTGTCACTTTGCATCTCTGTCCCTCTCTCCCCTCTTGTCTGTTTCTCTATACTCCCTCCATCGTTATCCTCCACTTTCATCTTTCTTCTTCTGTCTACATTCATTCAATTTGTCTTTCTCTTCAGTGCTGTCAGCATTTTCTTTTTCCCCATCACTCCAGATCCCATTGCCCCCTCTTCTTCCTCCGACCCTCTCAACTCATTATAATCTTGCAGCAATACTCCTGTATCCTATTTGCCAAGCATGGTGTTTTCATATTCTGTTAGCATATGGCGAACTATCGTAACCATACAGAAGTCATCAGTATTTGTATCGCACCGTCAATCCTTTAAGATGTAAGCAGATGGGTTTTCATTATGAAGTGCTGATGAAGGTGTTCTTAGCTGAACAGTGACTACAAGTATGAGGTTTGGCTTTTTTTCTTTCACAAGGCATATTTAAAAGGAACATTCTCATTTTAACTACATCTTAACTTCACCTTTCTGTCTTTTTTAGTCCTGAAGTTGCATCTTCTTCATTCATATTCTACATTTAACAAGACAGAAGTAGCTACACTTTTCTTGGCATAAAGTTATTTTTTCTATGAAGTGGATACTTTAGATAGCTTTAGAAATCTAATCTCTAAAATGGTAAAAGTTTTCCTAATCATGAGCCATCCAGCTTGATATTTTACTCTGATTTTAATTTAACAGCTCAGACTTTCCGTTATGTGACGATTTTCACACAAAAGTAAAAGTTAAAAACCATTAAGATTACATTTTCAGACCCACGGTTTTAAGAGGATCCTGTCGCTGCCCCCTCCCGAGTGTTCGGCATCATCCCACCGCCGTCTTGTAAGATCTGTCTGAGCAGATGGCCGCCCCTCATGAAACTCTGATGGCAGCACAGTAATCTGACTCAACAGAGAAAAGGCTGTCGGATTAACAACTAAGTCCATTCAAGTGGAATACCGTCACAGGTGCCTGGTATAGAGCTGGAATGTGCTACCAAATTCAGTCACTGTGTAAAGAATAAAGCTGCTGCAGGATAGAGACATTAGTTGACTGCTCAGACTTTGATGCATTTTAACATAAAAAAACCCAAATATTTCAGAACATATAGGAATAATGTAGTCTGTGCATGTGAACACGCTCACTGAACTGTAATGGCTGTCTTGTTGGCCTGCAGACAAACTGGTTGCCATGGCCATCATCAGAACCCTGGGCAGAGGTGAAGTATCTGCAGCAACTGCGGTCGAGAATGACGCTGAGGGGCCAGATGGGGCAGCAGTGGGGGGTGAGAGTTGGCATCCTGAGCAGACAAAACCAGAACTGAGATATGATGCTGATGTGAAAATAATGAGCTAATTGGAACAGTGGGTTTTTTATAACACAAATGATAAAAGGTGTTTAATGAGGGAAAATTATCAGGCAAAATGACAGTTTTAATGATATGTTAAAGACGTCTATCAGCACTTTTCCATCCACATGATTCTGGTGCTAATTCATGGGTCATTGTTAGTGCTATTTCTGAGTTAATTCAGCTACCAGGCCTATAAGAACAGGTCTGCTTTTCCTCAGCTGAGGGTACTGAACCCTCTGAGCTCAGTCTGATAGGTGCAGAAAAACAATGTAAAGTCTGTGTGGAAGATAGCCATGTCTCCCATCCTGGGAACAGTGTTATCTTGGCTTATGGCATATCTCTTGCAAAGGTTCATTGGTTATTTTGTCTAAATGAAAAGAGATTAACATATAGCAGAGGCCTTAATACTTTTCTAAAATCACACATGAATAAACACTTAGGATGTCAAATGATTTTTCGAACAGGATGAATGAATGAATGAATGATTTTACTTTGCACATAAAAAAAAAAAACACTTCAAACATCTACAAAAGCAGATTTCCAAAGCAAATATTCACCAGAAAAACAAAACAAAGAAAGAAATGTTTACTATTACACAAAAGACATAAAATTATAAGTATTAAATTGTGCTTTTAATATATTTCAAGTGTTATTTACTCATTCAAATAAGAGTAGGATGAAGCTAACACTCATTTAATTCCACTGCTTTTCCCTAAATCATCTACACAAATATTTCAGCCTCTTATTACTTCAAGTTACAGTACAATAAATCAATCATAGCCCCACCAAAACAATGATCATCCCACCCAAAGAAGTGAAAAATAAACAAAAACAAGTGGTGCCAGGCACAACAAACCCCGCCCCTTGCACATATTGTATCTTATTTTGGCATCGATCCAGCTGATGTCATCATGTCTATGCATGTGCTGATGTCAGCATATCAACTGTCTCTATATATGTGCTAAGTTTGAAGTAAATTGAAACAAAATTGATGTTTTTATAGAGATTTGAAATGTCACCCATGATAAGTAAATGGAAAAAGAAAAATATTTAAAAATTGATAAAGAATTTGAACTTTGACCTACTTTTCCCAAAATGTAATGACATCTGTTCTGGGTCACTGGCAATCTATAAACCCAATTTGATATGGATTCAACCAACAAACCAAACCAAAAACAGCACCCCTGGCCTCCCCTTCGGGGAGCAGGGTAAAACCTGCATATATTTTAAGAACAGATGAACCATGACATCACTCATCGGTTACTGAACTGCTGTTTTGTTAGTAGATTATGATTTGATCATTGCCGTGTTGGATTTTTAGAGTCACAAATGAACATGGTTGAACAAAAGGGGCAGAAGTACAGGGGTCTGGGGGGTTGGAGCTAATGCTACGCACCAGCTTACTGATTACAGTAAAAATAGTACATTAAGCACTGCATAACAAAGTCATTTACAGTCTTGTTAGATAAATAGACTCTTGTTAAATACATATTAGTATTAATCCCTTTATCTGTGCCGTCCAGTCCATCCCACAGCCAGATAACAGACTCCACTTACAAAGCCTCAACCAATCTAAGGCCATGTATACACATACCCAGGTATTTATCAAAATGGATATTTCCCCTCCTCCGTGTTTAATAATTAACATTGTACATGCCAGATCATTTTCACCTACACAGACCTGCATATATATGCCTGTAGAGTGCAAAGTTAGCAGAAATAATCATTTTCAGTGTTCATGTAAAAACGCATATGGATCTTTTTTTTTTTTTTTTTAGATATCTTAGATATCTTTAGCTACGTGTAAACATGGCATTGAATTGATGCTTTATGTGGCAATGAAGGAATTAGTAAAGCATCTTTAGTTTCACTTTCACTGTAAGCCCCCCTCCAAAGCCAGGCCCGGCATCATCTGTTATTATTTGTACATACTGTATATGTTATATTTTCTGTGCAGAGATGGAAATATAAAAGACAGTTAATGTAAACACACCCGTTTGTACTCTTTTATTCCCTCACCCAATGAGAATCGATAAGAGAATCTATAAGGAATCGGATCGATAAGCAAAATTAATAATGGAATCGGAATCATTAAATTCTTATCAATTCCCATCCCTATCTATAACACTGATTACATTAGTGGTGGTTGAATATTTTAGAGATGAAACAAACTGGCCTCACTGCCTCCTCCTCATCCTCCTGGTGAAAGAGCTGATGCATCTGCTCAGACCATGAGCAGAAAGTCGGACTGCAGAGCACCATATCAAATGCATGTCTGCACTCTGAAGTCCAGACAAACACTTCCCTGGCCTTCAGTCGTTCAGTCAGGTGGAGCACAGCAGCAGACGAATGTAAACAGGATGACCTGTTACACCCAACAAAACCCAAGAACGACTGAAGTTTCCCTTTTAGTTGAAGGATATGAATGCTATAAATTACTATTGCTGTCAAGGGAGTGTAGGGGCTTTGGTGAGAGCCTCAGGACTTTAATTCCCTGACATGAAGGGCTGTCTGAAGGCCAGGTAAAGCAGGGTGTATATACTGACAGGCTGTGGCAGCTTGGACACTGAAATCACAACTTTCTGGTGAAATGTTGGAGCTAAAATAGGAGTTCATTTTTGAGTCATAAACTTAAAGCACTGCAGTGTCAGATATTAAATGGGTAAATGATACTAAGAGTGGACACCGACAGCATGTGGGAGGTTCTAGGAAACTGGGTTTATTTTATTATCTGGCACTTTGCCAGCATTTTAGACTCAATAATAAAAGAGAAATGTAGACATATTTACTCCCAGGATGTACCTAATAATGACCTCAGATAAATGCAAAAAATTATACTCTTGCTCTGAGCCATCCCAAAGTTAATGAATTTTGAATAAAATATTGGGGCCAAAAATAGGACCAAATTGGGACATGAAAAGCTACCTAGGTGTCAGTGCATTTTAACTGGAACACATGGCTTGAAATGGTCTGATATACTGCTATAAATAAAGACACTAGCCACTTTTCCATTGACCCTCAAACTGTGTGAATATAACTTGTGCATAAAAATTTACCGAATAGAAAAACGACAATTTCACCAAAGCTCTCGTTTTTCAATGAAAAGATTTTGCGCTGGCAAGAGGTGGTATTTCGGGTGTAGCGCAATTGGTATATCACGCAAAACTGCAAATGGAAAGACCTTTATTCGCAACTAGAGTCACATGAATAGAAAAACCTGGATGTTGACGTATGTTACAACAAGTGAAGAAGAAGAAGAAACATGTCGCAGTATGTGTGGACACACCAGGAAACCCAATCATTTTTTAATCTAGTACGAGATAGAGGGGTAATTTATCATAATAATGAATATATCTGTAAATCAACACCATATTTACTTCGTCACCGTGTTTATGGAATGACTTCTCATGTCATCTCGTGATAATAAATACACAAATCATTGCATTTGTGTTTTAATGAAAAAAAACAACATTACACACTTCTATTTTTTTGACATTTACTAAATAGTGGTAAAGTTTTGCACAAATGTCCAATGGAAAAGCCACTACTGTGTTAAATTTGAGGATCCTAGTGCTTTTTCTAATCCAGACATGCAGGTTTTTCATGAATCAGTAGTCTCATTCCATGTTTTGTGCGTAACCAATCGTGTCCACTCATGTTACATGCTGAACCTGCCCATTTAAACACACATAAATTGTGAGTGATTTTGCAACAGTGGTCATTTTTGTGAAACACTCTCCCTTGCATAAGTAGTTTGATTCCCAAAATGTACCTATGAGAGAAGAAAAAGATATTAAAAAAAATAGTAGCGTGATATTTTTATGTCCTTTTTACCATGTTACATATGGATTTTTGTCTAAAAAAATAAAAATAAAAATGTGTTTTATCTGAAAAATAGTTTCTCTTATCTCTGTAAATATTTATTTTTAAAACAGACCCAAAGTGCTTCCAAACTTGCCTCATAACATTAGTCTACATCTGGTTTGAATTTTTAGCCCCATGTCCTGTTTTTAGGGACCAGTTTCATAGAAGCACCCATTTATGAACAAGAAATCTGAAATGAATAACCATAATATCCTTATTCTTCATTTTATGCCAGCAATTAACCAGCATGACATCATGTTGATCCTCATGCTGTTATTGCCTTGTGAATGTTAGAGGCACCTTGAAGGAATCCAGGAAACAGCAGAGTGATGTTCAAACTGGATTAGTAGAAAAACATTTCTGACATGTACAGAATGGAGATGACCATGTTTTTTCTACGATGGTCAAAAGTTCAAGTTCTTTTGTGGATATATACAAACAACAAACAAGCAACTGATACAAAAAGTACTTGATATTCTGTCTGTTTTTCTAATTACACCGAGACCTCAACAAGAAGCAGTGGGTTCTTTGTCACGATGGTAGTAAGAATATTTTCATTAGCGTAGAAGCTCAAGGCAAAATTTGTTATGTGGGTTGCATGCTAACAAGTCTGAAGAAACCCTGCAATGCTGCGCCTTGGAGATTTGCAAATGTCGTGTTTTCAGATGTTTTTGAAAGATTTTCTGTTTCCTTAAACCTTACATCCAAAGGAACAAATCTTCAATAATTATTCTGTGTATTTTACATTAAAGACAGACAAGAGAGCATTAGCAGAATAACAAGGTGTGTGTGTTTGCGTGTGTGTGTGTTGGTGAACAAGGTGCCGGTGCTGTGCTTGGCCAGTACGCCCTCAGCAGGCCTGTCAGTCCTAGTCATCTTTACCTGAGTGATGCCACCAGGACTCCATCTGTCACCAGAAGCCGACGCCAGGAGACAGAATATTAGAAAAAGAGTGAGAGTGAAGGCAGTGGAAAATAGAGGTGTGACAAGAAGGTGTGAACTAAGTTACTGAGTGAACAGGCTGTATGTTTAAAATTAAACATGTACATGAAAAAATAAATAAATAAAATGAAACAAAGGCAGGACATTGACTTAATAAAACACAGACATATCACAGACAAGATGGTAGAAACCAGAGAGGAAATATAAACGGACAAAACTGTGGTTTCATTCGCAGATATGAGTTGTTTATTGACTGATGCCTGTAAAGCTTTTTTGAATCCTAAACAGACAAATTTCAAAGGATTTCATTCCAGATATAAAATCAACTGTGTGCAAAGTCCTCAATGTCTTTGAGAAAAAAAAAAAAAAGCTTGAAAATGTCCTGCCGTTCTCTGACTTGATGTCTTTTTTCTTTTTATAAAAGGCTAACGATGAATAACATGCTTTGAAGCAGGGATGTCTTATCAAAAAAGCATTGTAAGAGATAATTGAGTCTATTGCATATGTAATTCAAGGACTGATAACATATGAAGTGATTCTTAAACTACAAACATTACAATCTCTGCAGCTGAAAGTTATTCTCAAACACAGCTGAACAGTCACTGAATCATGGCTAAATTTACCTGAAATACCATCCAATAGAAAACGTGAAAAGTGTGGAAAATATTTGAGTTACTTGAAAGAGATTATTGCAAAAATATATTTAATGTAAAAAACTGAGAATCAGAAGCATAAATGTTTTGACTTGAATGAGAAACTTCAACAGTTTAAGTAAAATTGTTCATTCATTCACTATCAAGTGAACTCCAACATGTCTCTTTGTTTTAGAACAAAAAAGTCATTTCACAGAAAAAATGTCAATCACCTGAACATCCATTAACAACCAAAAAATAAGTGCTATTTTAACTATTATGCCTCAACTTATTTATATATGCGCATAATAGATTACAGTCGATCTACAAATGCACAAAAGGTTTTATAACAGGCATAATATCGTTAAAATTTTGGAGATTGAAGATTGGAACTAAAATGAGTGTAAGGCTCAGAAGTTAAGGTAATTTATGTTGAAGAAATGTAAGGTTTAACAGTGAAGTAAATTACAGGGAATATGTTAATGTATTTGTTAAGAATATATTGACAGTGTTTACTCAATTAACCATTTACATTTATGTTTGCAGAATTATTATTATTATTGTTATTATTATTATTATTATTTACACATTTAAATATTCTCATTTGTAGTATACAAGCAACTAAGATAATCTGTTGAATCTGCCTTTCTAAATCACCTATATTTACCGATCCAAGTATTGCTAGTTCCTGATTGGTTAGTTCAGTCATGTGAGGAGACATGTCAGGAAGTGTTGTGGCGGTAGTTGTCACGTGTAAAAAGTAAAGCACTGTTCAAGAAGTAATCCCTCTCTGTCCTGCTGTCTCATTTTATAAAGAATGAACCATTAAACACCAATGAACCTTCACGTCACATGACTGTTACACCCT
This sequence comes from Sphaeramia orbicularis, assembly GCF_902148855.1. Classification (NCBI taxonomy): domain Eukaryota; kingdom Metazoa; phylum Chordata; class Actinopteri; order Kurtiformes; family Apogonidae; genus Sphaeramia; species Sphaeramia orbicularis. The sequence continues at coordinate 24,596,754 of NC_043965.1, forward strand.
TGAACTATTACTTTCATTTAGATAGTTGAAGTCTTAAGTTTAATCACGTTAGTCAGTAGGTAATGTTTTAAGATATAATTTCTTTGTTTCACTAGTGTAGGGGTCTGCAACCTTTATCACAAGAGCCATTTTGCCCCCCCCCAAAAAAAAATAGTCTGGAGCTGCAAAAAATAACAGAGCTTATAAACTTTTAAAAGTTTTAATCTTTTGTTTACTTTTTATCTGTTACAACCACTGAATACAACCAACAGAAGTGCAGTGTGGAATGGATTCTGGGGTATGATTACTCTAAAAGTTTTACACAGTAAAAGTAGTTCATATTATTTGTGCTAATAGTATATGAAGCACTAATACCAAAAATACCACGATACAATATTCATGAGGTACTTATTGGAAAAATTTATTTTATTCATCATTGAATTTAGTCTTTAAGCCTATTTCAGATGAAAAAACAAACCCTTTTGGAGCTTGGAAGGGATTTTTGAGTGTGATTACTCCAAAAGTACACAGTAAAAGTAGGTCATATTATTTGTGCTAATAGTATATGAAGTACTAATACCAAATATACCAAATTCATGAGGTACTTATTGGACAATATAATTTTATTCATCACTGAATTTAGTCTTAAAGCCTATTTCAGACGAAAAAACACACTTTTGTAGCTTGGAATGGAATCGGTTGTAGGATTACCCCAAAAGTACACAGTACTCATACAGTCACTCTATGAAAAGTATCGCTATTTATGGAAATGATTCTCTTCAAACTCAACACTGCCTCTGCAGTTCTCAGTTGTACTGCTCCATATTCTCCGTCTGGGTTCACATCTGCAAGCTCCCGGAAAACGGACAGAATTACGTGAGTAATATACAAAGGATGGACAGAACCCTCTGTCTGTCTCCATCTGCGTCTTTACCGTAGAGCATAAATGAGCCCTTACTTTTGTTTTCTGGAAGGCACATTTGCTCCATGCAGCTCATCTCCCATAATTGTCGAATGAGTAGCGCACAAGAAAAACGCTAGCGGCTGGCTTGACCATGCAGAGAAGAGTCAGGGCTGGCTTGACCGTGGTAAAGGGAGGAGCCACTACAAGGAGGATGAAGAGCCGCAGATTGCCGACCCCTGCACTACTGAGTGGTAAAGTTCTTAGGACAGTATGGGTCACATCTCAGTCAACGTACCAAACTAACAGATTTATGAACACAGGACTTAGGTTTTACCTTAGGTACACTTTTAAATACACATGCCCACATAGGATTGTAAACCACAGGAGATAAGATGTTAACACACTGTCAGTTTAAGGTTTTACATAGAGTTGAGGTATCACATCTGCTTGACTTTAGAGTCAGATGACACCAGTTCATTTTCTGTGACCCAACCCACCTAGCACAAGGGGGTCAGCCCATAGTTTGAAGATCAGTTTACAAGGATTATAAAAGTGATGTCCATGGGAATGTCTGGATCCATTTTGCTGCTTTGTTTGTGGATCCTCAGCTCACTTGTATTTTGTTTGTGGTCAGATTAAGTCATAAATAAATTTATAAAAATGAGACCGAAAAGAATCCAGACTTATTCTTGGAGCTTCAAACAAAAGAATGTGTTAACACCCTTGTCTGTTAATATCTTCAGTGTATATTCCCAAATTCATCCTGTAGACCAGACTGGAACCTTAGGCAGGCCAGCTATGGCCAGCGGACCATGTGTTTACCACCTTTCTTCTACACAATAATTTTCACAAAGAAGGACCACAAACTGAAATGGATGAAATTAGTGTTTATTTATGACAGTTTGAAGTGGATGTCTGTCACGATGATCAGTTGACAAAACTCTGGTGAAGTAGGAGATTATCAAGACAGAAGGAAGAGAAGGAAGAGGGGTGTTTGAGGTGTGGTCCTGTTCGTGAAATTCACATAAGATTATCTCCAACTAGAGTATTGTATCCATTTGGGAAACAGCTGTATTAATTTCATTATTCCAAAATTAGCAGTCCCTTTCTGATGTAGGGGTGTGAATCTATTTTTGTTGTTATATTTCCTTCTTTTTTTTTTGATAAAGGAGGTAAGGTGTATTTATTTCCTAACCATTTTCTTTGTGGGGAAGTTGTGGAAGTGCAGGCTCCATCCTGACACTGTGCTTTAATTTTTTAAATAAATTCTTTTTTTTTTTTTGCAGCTGAAGTACTCTTCCTTGAAAGTGAGAAAAGAGAGGAGTGTTTTTTATGCTACATTTAGGTTCCCCTACGCCAGGAGCAACACATCATTGAAGATACAGATCCTTATACACGCTTAAGAGGCTCTGATAGTGTCCCATTAGCCGACTGTATGCCTCATACACCTGCTGGAAGCTGCACCGACCTCACTGTGGTGCAGGACAACTTTGTGAGTCTTGGATAAAATAAATGAGAGGGGATGTTGCACACACAGGTTTAGATTATCTGTGCTGTCAAGTCCTCCTGGCTCAGTCTGTAGATCTTAGACACAGATCTATGGACTGTGAGGCTGGTTTTTTTTTTTTTTTTCCTAGTATCAAAGTAGATATACTTTTCTACCAGGACATCAGTCGTAGATACCAAGATACTGTCAATCAATCTACATCACCTAAAGTTACCTCCATCAATACACTGTCACCAACTAACACATGAAACAAACCATTTAACTTCTAACAGACACAGAGAAAAAGGAGTGAACCCTGATTCTGACCTAGTTTACATGTATAGATACAAATATCCATATTTTGGCGCCTGTTTCATTATTATAACATATGTATGTTGTTGTAACTGAGACATAATTAATATTTGTAACAGGTTTTTTTCACTCTGGTTCTTATAGCGTTGTCATATACTGTCTTTGTGTCATATCTATATAACATTAAAGCTTAATGGCTAACTTGCTTTATTGTCCCCGAAAGGAAATACAGTTTGAGTATTTGGTGTAAAAAGCAAAAAAAAAAAAAAAAAAAAAGAAAAATAGCCAAGAAGAGAAAAAACTAACAAACTAATAAATGACAAGAGACAAAAAACAAGTCCATTGTAATTTTAAAAACAACTAATAACTCCAGTCTGTCACTGTGTTACAGTAGTGGTGGTGGTGGTTGGGGGGGGGGGGGGGGGGGGGGTCCAGAGGGGGGACATTAACAGGCCAGATCTGACAGGGACCAGCGGAGTGGAACCAGCCCACAGTAACAACCAGACCGACCTTCTTAGTGGGTGATCACAGCCGGACCCGGTTCTACTGTCATGTCCTGGTGTTTCCGTTGACACCCCCCCCCCATTTATCAGTTCTAAAGCACACACACACATACACACATGCACACAGAGGTCACTTGGCTTTCATAATATAGATATATATATATATATACACACACACACACACACACACACACACACACACACACACACACACCTACACACACGTTAGAAGACAGTAGACAAAAACAGAGACAATAGACAAAAAAAAGAAAAAAATGAAGGAACCGACAAAAAACAGATTAAAAAGATGATAGACAAAATCAAACAAAACAACAGAACCTTGAAGTCATGAAAATACCCTGAAGTCATTTTACAAAAAAACAAAAAAAAAAACAGACAGCCCATCCCAACACGTTCCATCTTCTTCTTCCCCCCTCCCTGACAATGCACTTCTGACCTCTTTTTGTTTGTGACAATATTTTATTCTGTTATAAATTGTTGATATATTTTATTCTTAAAGTATGACGAACAAAGATCTTCCCTACTCTGACTTTTGATTAAGATTTTTCCCAGTAGGATAATTGTATTTACCAGGTTCACTGAATTGTTATTTAAGATTGGGTGGACTCTGAAGCTTAACCCTTTACAGGGCATTCATTGAAATACTCTGAAATTAAAATTTCAACCAAGTTGCACTTCTTCCCACCCCTTTTCGGGCATGTAAATGGAACTACTGTGGTGTTCTTCAGTCTAAGATTGTTATGATTGTTGATATTTGTATTATTATGAATGTTTTGCTTGTTCACGCATATGTTAAATTTCACTGCATGTTCAGAATAAATCCCTAAATCAAACAAAAAAATCAAAATTTCAACCTTAGTGTGTTATTGGACATGGTCACGTACCTCCTTGTTGGTTGCTGTGACAACAGTCTCCCTCCTTTTGCCATAAAACATCCCAGCAGCAGTTGCTAAAAAGTAAATACATGCAATAAAACAACTGTTATGAGGTCATAAACTGACAAACATCACTCATATTCACTATTTATATAGCTTAAAAAAATTCTATAAAATCTCCCTGAATCGCTGTATAGTGTTATAAAAAACAACATGCTTCTTGACCTCACTGAGGCACGGGATTGGCCCCATATTTAATGTTTGCTGAAATTACCAAAAATAGTCACTTGCCCGGTAAAGGGTTAAAGCCTGGACTTATTCACGTCTCGCTGCACCGTCTGGAGAATGCAGGTCATTTGGAGGAGAGACACTGTGTCTCAGTCCAATTTGTGTTTGTCTGTGTCAAACAACAGTTACATAAATGAAAGAAATGCCCGTGCAACTCACGTAAATAAATAACTGCCTGGTTTAATGAGCATAAAGGTTGATGACACGCACATTTAGACACACACACACACTCATACACAAGTTTACACCTGCAAAGTAATCGCTGAAAAATGTTGCCGCCTTTGGGAAAGTGGAGATCATAGTTGTTTTTGGAGCAGAGAAAAGTGAAATTGATCTGGCGTGATTAATGACATAAAACTTCTGCAATTCATTTAACCTAAAAAGCGCCTTCATTCTGTCTCTTTTAAGCAGCCATTATCAACAAAAATGGAAAAGGTAACACCTCAAGGCCACTAAGACTTACAAGTAAAATCACATCTATCAAGTATCATGCTTTATTGAGAAACCTGTGGCATCATCGCAGTTATTCCTTCTGCTGAAAATCATGTCCTTCATTCACTTTTTATCAGATTGTGGCAGCATAATTAGCAAAGCAGTAGTGTCAAGTGTCTCGTCATCCCTCTGTGAGCTGTAAACGGTGCCGTGATAACACCACTTATAAAGAAAGCCAACAGAAAGGTCAAAGTCATTTTCTCTATCTTCGGTCTTGCATCTGTCCTCGACTCTGTTGTTGGACCATAACAAACAAGATGAAAATATGAAACAAAGTCCACAATAAAAGTACAAGATGTCTTTAAGTGTCATTAAGTACTTTAACCCATAAAGACCCAGTGTTACTTTTGTGGCAGTTCCCAGATGAATGTTTCCCTATTTTTAGCTTTTCTAAAGTGATTTATCACAATTTATTCAAATATTATCCTCAGTGTTTTGCATTTTTAAGTGAGAATTAGGTATGTTCCTATGTTTAATTTACTGATTATTTAAAAGCCCAGATTAAAGTTGATGGTTATTACATCAGAAACAGAGAAAACTGAAGAAAAATTGACTTTTTAGACTTTATAGAAGATGGTGTTTCCACATTCACTACAGAGCTTCTGAACGTCCAAATGGGTCATATCTGATGACCATGAAAAACTGTATTTTACACCAATTATTAGTGGATCAACAGATATTAAACATTTTATATCAGTAAATGATTTAGCAGCGCCTACTGCCACAGTACTGTGGCACGAAACATTGGTTTGTCTATTGCCACAGAGCTAATCAAACTATATGAATTTTGCACTCTGAACGCTGTCCCAGTGGCTGATTTATATTCATCAAAAACCCAGGAAAACTCCTCATAGGAGGCAAAGCAGTCACCGCATTTCATGTTGTTTGCCTGCACAGTGAAACTGAAAGTGTGAATAGGCGCACAAACCATCTTCCAGTTACTGGTACATGGATAGGCACATGTCATGTGCCACAGTACTGTGGCAGCAGGGTGACAGGTTACCAGTCCATACATTATAGAACAAGGGTGCTGATTGGCTCTGCATGTGGTAATAGACAAATGAGAAAGTAGTCCCACAGTACTGTGACAATAGCCACTTTGAAATGATTTTGGTCGCTAGTAGATGTTTGGGTCTTTATGGGTTAAATGTATGTTCCACTGACATGTGGTTCTAGTGTTGTGAAGGCAAAAGATCTGTTCAGTACAGGGGAAGGTAAATAAAAAAATACAGCTGAGTATAAAATGAAGTGATGGACTTCTGTAAACAGGCCAGGAGATGAAACAGTATAGAGAGACGAAGCTAAAGATGGACCTTATTCCTGAAAAAAATACAAGCAGCAATCAAGAGACGTCTGATTTATGACTTTGTCTAGGGATGGGAATCGAGAACCGGTTCTTTTTGAGAACTGGATCCCAGTAGATCGATTCCTTGGAATCATTTACCTGCCTGCTTAACGATTCTGCTTATCAATTCTGCCTTCGTTGCACATGCGCGATGACGTCACGCGAACGCTGCATTGTTTTGGTCAGAACATAGCCAACATGGTGTTGAGGCAGAAACGGTCTAAAAAGATGACACCAGGGCCACTTGTAACACTTGCAAAACTTCCATTTCTTCAAAAGGGTGGAATCCCTCCAACATGTTCAAACATTTGTCCACAGCAGGTGATTCATTTGATTTGCTACTCAGCAACGCTTATGAATCTAGTGGTAGAGTGAACACCAGGCCATCATCCGGGCCCAGTTCTGGTTCCAGTGTGGGAAACAAACATCGTACCCTCTCAAATACAAGTTTACGAAGGTAGGGGAAAGGAAATGAGGTACACAACAACGGGAGACGGGCCGAGTCGAACCGGTTCCACGTAGTGGAAATACAGCAATGGAGGAATTAGTAAAGGGTCTTTAGTTTCACTTTCACTGTACACCCCCCCCCCACCCCCCCAAACCGGGCCTGGCATCATCTGTTATTATTTGTACATACTGTATATGTTATATTTTCTGTGCAAAGATGGAAATATAAAAGACAGTTAATGAAAACACACCCGTTTGTACTCTTTTATTCCCTCACCCAATGAGAATTGATAAGAGAATCGATAAGGAATCGGATTGATAAGCAAAATCGATAATGGAATCGGAATCGTTAAATTCTTATCGATTCCCATCCCTAGCTATGTCAATTTAAAAGATAATTTCAGCCAAAAAAGTTAGAGTTAATGGCAAAGATAATAAAGAACCATTTAGTATTGTGCTAAACAGCTCAATGGACTGCATCTCCAAAACCAAAATGGCTGCTGCTGGAGAGCGTTTCCTTTCAATCTTCAAGAATTAAATGAAAAAGTATTAAAAGGTGTGAAAGTCACTATTTTATCATGTTGAAGCTGCAGGGAAATCTCCATTGACTCTAAACAGATTGTAGAGTGACACCCTTACAATGACGTCTCCTTCTTAACTTTCCGACATGTATTCTTTCTCCAGTAGTAAAGGGAACTAAACACTGGAACAGTCACAATAAGAGAATGTTCCACATATCACACCTTCAAAACTCAACTTAAACAGTGGCTGAAAACAAACTAGACATCTGATCATTTCAACTTTTAACCTTCTATTGTGTTGTTCTTTTCATTTTTCTGTGTATGTTTTAATTGTGATGGTTTTTTCGTTTCCTGCCTGGGGGGTACTGATGCAAATGAGCTTTTTATCTACAATCTGCCGTATTTACATCTGCTGTTGTTTCAGTACAGATGTTCACTAATGTGCACTGTCCCAGATAAACTAATAAATTCAGTAATATTTACCTGTTTTCATAGCCTGATACTTCAGCAGTTTTACCACTAACTGACTTTTTTTGACTGATCTTTAAACACAATAAACATCATACGTGTATGTGATGGAATGATTCAAATGTAATATGATTTTTATAAATTGCACATTTCTCCCCAGTGACTGTAACACAATCTTTTTCCGAATGAAGGTCCCACAATCAGAAGGGGTGGGATTTCAGCTCTCTATTTAAGACATTTAAAATCACAGTCTGTTACACTGATAAATGTGTTGGAATTAAATAAACGAATGTAGCCCCTCCTTGAACCTGATTGGTGCCTCATTTAATAAAGAAATTACAGTAAATGAGGAAGTCAGATTTAACAACTGTATATTTAGTTTTATTCAAGTATATATTTTTTCCTCTTTTGTACCAGAAAACACATCAGTATGACTGTGAATTTGTATATTTGTGCCATTTTTACCCCGTTTCGCTGTTATATTTTCATATCGTTAGCCTCATAGCGTAATAAAGTCATATTAGCAGCTGTGTTAGGAGAGTAAAGTTACGCAGATATCACAATTTGGCAAAAAACAAAAAAAAGACTTAGGCAGTTGCTATGAAGCTAATGAAATGCATCTCTTGTGCTGTGGATTCGCTGTACTGTAAAACAGCAGAGCCAGTTCAACCTAAATCATAATTTCATGCTTCTACTTTTACTCTTCCCCTCTCACTTCCTCTCCTTCTTTTCATTGCTACTGTATAGATCACAATAATGTTAGTGGTGACACTCCCTTCCATGGTCATTCATCTGAAACAGAATTACATAAGCCATTTACCACCCAGTCTGCATGATGGATGGCAGGGCCTCCAGCCAAAGCATCCGGGCTCCATCGCTCTGCTTTCCTCAGTGACAAATGTCACCACAAAGACGTTCAAGACCTTCTGATTTCCTTATCTTTTAAATGAGAATATGTTTGCGATGGGAAAAGGAAGATAAAATATACATAGGATTTTACATGTCATTCAGGGAATTTCTGTTTAATGTTTAATGCTCACACATTTATACGAGCAATAAAAAAGTGGGCGCTAGTTTCCCATCCAAATAAAGTAGAGAAATGACCAAATTATCAGAAAATAGCAGGCTATTTTTTCCATATTGCTGTTCCAATTCACTGTAAATTATTTTGTGAGTTCATCAAACTTTTTCACCTCAACCAAATGTTAAAAAACATATTTTTCCCAATATTTCAGTCCTTTTTCAAGTTACTGACATTTGCTTTTGAGGCTTTTTATGCGTAAATTGCAAATTTGAATAAAAGGGTGGATGGAAATTCACTTACTTTGACCTTTTTATGCCGGGCACGCACAGATTCCTCCCCAATTCCAGTGTGTACGATAGGGACCAAAATCCACATCTCCATTCTGCTCAATAATGAATTGTAAAATTTTACCAAAGAAGAGGTAGATATAAGGTAGAAGTAAAGAAACCAGTGAAGCTTTCCCTCTGATACTCTGAAATGTCACATCTGCAGACATTTACATCCATATTCTGTCCCTCAGGATCCTGCTCCTACTCTTGAATTTGTTTATTTAAACATTCTTGTTTTGTTATACTACTGTAAAATGTATGGCACTGTTACAACACATTTTTGCCCTTTTATGCCAGGTTGCAATTAAAACGTCAGCTTCAGGCCTTAAAGATAGTACTAGACATAAAAGTGCACCCAGAGGTTTAAAAGAAGCAGAAGGGAAAGGAGTTTTTAATTATATTATGACTTTTCCTTTACCTAATGAACTGTTTGTCCAATATGTCCTGAGGATGTGTGTCCCAAGCTGTCAACCAGCATGTAATGTAGAATACCAATTTACAACCTATCAGTTATTTTTATGCGAAAACAACACTAACATGTGACTGCAGTTGCTAAAGATTTAATCAGATAGTGTATAATTGTGCTTTGACAAAACACATCGCTGAATGTATAAATTGGACACATCCTGTTCCTGCTGATTTCAGGTGTTATTTAAGTTTATTAATCAGCTGCACATGCCAACTTTTACAAGAAATTATCAGAATAACACAAAAGAATATTTTTCTCTGCAATTAAACGTGTCTCCTCATTGAAAATGTGAGATGTACCGCGGCTGTGATGAGGGCAACTTATCAAATTGCTGAACAGGTGCACGTGAAAGGAAACAGAAAAAAAAACCAAAACAAAAAAAAAAAAAACCCTCCTCCTTGGGAAAAATATCACAACGCTGCAGCTTTGTGCCTGCTTGAAAATAGAGCCTAGAGTTGATGTGTTTATGAGAGAATATGTCAGCGTAGTAGGCCCAATATCAGACAGATCCATCCAGGAATATGAATGTCTGTGTGTATGTGTCTGTGTGTGTCCATGTGTGTGTCTATGGGGACAGATTTGACTGCATGTATGGCTGGCAGATAGAATTTAGACCACTCTGACAAATGATTTATAGGTGCAATTTTACCCAGCTGTCATTGCACTTTATTCAGCTTGACATGGTCCTTCTGTGTGTTTGTGTGTGCACGTGCGTGTTCCCATGCACCTGTGCTTATCTGAGTACATGCACAAATGTGTACACACATATATATATATATATATATATATATATATATATATATATATATATATATATATATATATATATATATATGTGTGTGTGTGTGTGTGTGTGTGTGTGTGTGTGTATGTGTTACCCGGACTCTTCTTCTGAAAATGGTGATATGAGGAGATGCGCATTCGCCAAAATGATCACAGCTTTACTTTTTCCATGAATAAGAGTTTGTCTGTTAACTTAAAATCTCCTTTTTCATCTTCACTGTGTAACTCATTCTTATTACCGTAAAATCTCACTTGCTCCATTAAAACTCATTCTGTTATGTGCAGTTTCCCTTCTCATTACCTGTTATGGCCTCCTGTCTTGCTGTTAATAGAGATGGATAGAAGATACACAGAGGGCACATTTGTCCTCCATTACATACGGAGGGAAAAACCAACACATCAAGTTCGAAGCCAGGAAATGTTTAATTATTTGACACAGTTGCCAAAAAACGCTGTCAATGTCGTCACACCATGTACACTGGATGATGATTCTGAATCAAAAGCACATTCTGGATTCATGCAGTGTAATAACAACTAAACCATACCAGTTGCTGGAACCTTTTTGAGTTTCTCAAATACACATATGTTTTATGGCGGATCGACATAATGAGGATCTGTGACACCACAACTTTGTAGAATTATGCAGTGAATGGGATTTAGTTTGGGGTAAGAAAACGGCATGGGTTGGTTCGGAAAATTATTGAAACTTGAAACAGAGAAATAGAGATGTGGAATGAATGTCTGTGACATTGTTTGTGTCTCAGTGCTCCATTTGTTAAGTAAAGTCTGAATAAGTGTTTAAGGCAGTGGTTCCCAACCTTTTTTGGCTCGTGACCTCATTTTAACATCACAAATTTCTGGCGATCCCAGACATTCAAAACGGAGCCTTTTTTTTTTGTTGTTGCTAAAATTAATTTGTTTTTGATCATGTAATAGTTTGCTATACTATGTTGCACATAAATGATAATTTTAGACGATATTTAGTCTATATAGTATATATATTATTATGATGGAGGCAGAAAAGCCAGGTGTAGATTACTGCACAAAGTGAGAATTTGATTTTCCTTGGTCAGGATATGTACAGTCAGTCCAGCTTGGATTTACAAGGCTGACAATTAATACTGAACAAACAATAACTCAAACTATGAATTATGAAAGAGCTGCAGCATCTGAAACTGACCACAATGAACATTTGACACATAAACAGTACCACAGTGCTTCAGTTTCAGCTTCAGAGTTTGTCATGTCTTTTATGGATTGGGATTGTCTCTCTCAACTCACCATATATTTTTTTATTAATAGGTTTGTTTGTTTTTTTTATCATTTACTACAAATTTCAGGTGACCCCATTTGAATTCCAGGCGACCCCATGTGGGTCTCGTCCCGAAGGTTGAAAAACACTGGTTTAAGGGAAGGTCAGTTTGATTATTATCTTTATTAGCAGGGGTGCCACTACCTATTTGGGGCCCCATGAAAGGTAAACGTTGTGGACCCTTTCATAGAATTCAGTATCTTCTCAATATGTTGGGTGGGGGGGGTGACATAATATCACTTAGGCTAGCGTGAAAAAAACTCTGAAACTTAACATGCTTTCAACGAAAGCATTGCATTCAACAAAACTCATAATAAACAGTAGAATATCAAAGGGCGCTTCATATACTTTATGAGGTTACCCTTGGAAAAGCTAATTTGTTCAGCACCAAAAGGAACCAGACTACCATTCTGCTGTTAGGATGCTGGACAAGACAAGTAGAAAAAAAAAAAAAACACAAGTTGTGTGAGATACTCCTTGGTAAAAATGTCCAAATAAAAGAGGATACACAAGCAATGGTGTCAGAAAAATGGGCAATGATGACTGGGAGTACAGTTGGTGTCGGCTGCTGCCTTATCGGTACAGACAGCTGCCTGTCAGCCAGCTGAGCCCATAAAAGAGAAAAAAAAAAAAAACATGCTTTCAACATCTGACGCCTGACTTCTATGCCTCTGTTATTCAGCTGATCTTACACAAAATTTTCACAACTCCTAGCCTGTATCCACTGGACCCCCTCCACTGATCTAACGTGATCTAACAAAAACAAAGAAAGGGAAACATAGCAACAACCAGATAACACAACACGCAACGTGGAAGAGGACATACGAGAGGAGGGGGTGATAGTGTTCTTGGGACTATTTTTGATGGAAAAATCCAGAATTTCTGAGATTTTCTTAACTTTATGTTTCAGGTCGGCCATGCTTGTTTTTATTTACTCCTGCTTCCTTGTTCCTCTGTCAGCTCGCTTCTTGATTGGCTACATTCCATCCCACATCACAATTCACGGAGTCATGACTCTAGAGTCGTCAGCTTTCCTCACACACATGAAGATTTTTGGTCATAAATATTGAACAAGTTTAATATTTACGATTGTCAGCCCCGACCCATTTCAGAGCTGATTATCGGGACAAATTCACTTTTAACACACCTCAGACCACAGGATAATCTTATAAAACATAAAATAATCTGGTGTTTGCTGTTGTTGGTCAGGAAGGGGGAAAAACAGCCTGATTATCTTTAAGTGTGTACTCGGCTTCAGTCCTCGTCTTGTGTCTCAGTCTCTCCCTCCAGACCAGACCAGGCATTTAACACAATGAGACGTACTCGCCTCTGAGCCGTCATTTTAGATACATGTTGGTGAAACATGACGTGTAACAGCCGCATCTGTCTGTTATTTAGTTACAGTTACAGCTGGATTTTATGATCTGTCAGATCAATATTCATATAATCATGTAAAAAATATTTACGATAGTCAGCCCTGACCCGTTTCGGAGCTGATTATTGGGACAAATTCATTCTTAACACACCTCAGACCACAGGATAATCTTATACGACATAAGATAAACTGGCCAAAAACAGCCCGATTATCTTTATGTGTGTACCTCGTTTAAGCAATACCGATCTGTATCCCACATACTTTAAAAAGTTATATCACTGCTTTAATTCTGCTGTGCCACTGGTGCTGTGCTGTTGGCTTTTAGTCACAAGTTACAGCGTTAATCAGCAGAGCAGCTAATAGGCTGAACTGCACTAATGTAATGCACCTGGAGAAAACCCAGTGTATGTGTAAGGAATGTGTCAAATGACTCAAAGCCATGCTCCACCTTGCACTCCATCCAACATTTGTGCTTACTGCCTATTGCTCACTTGCAAATTTTCTTACAATTTTTGTTCTTTGTTACACGTGATTTCCCTTCTGCGTCTTTATAAAAAGTCAAAAAGGCTCACCGAAGCTTCAAGAGACACATTCAGAAGTAATTACTGTATTACCCAGTTTCCACTTACAACACTGGAGTCATAAGAATTAATAATCCATGTGTGCAAGCTCTTCCATTTAATGTGAGTATAAATATATATTGTTAAATTTAAAACAAAAAAAAGTCCCCGGGTGCTAATAGTGTTTGCCTTGTTAGCAATGTAAAAATGTGTGATATGTTTTTCCTAATTAGACATAAATGTGCAAACTCTTGTTATTGTTGTTTATGTCTGTGCAGAAAAAAAAAAATCCCATATTGACAATGAGAGCCATTTATCCATGTACTGCCATCAGAAGTAATTTCTAAAGTAAAGAAATGCATGATATAACTGCTTATTAATAACAACCTGCACTTGCTATGACACATTATATATTAATAAACTATAAAAGACCACATTGTGATTTATTCAGGCTGTGGTTGGTGCGTATTTCAGTTGACAGTAAGCGCCTATAGTCAGGAGTAAAGTGGTTATTTTTAGGCTGTTGCTATAGTACCGGATGGTCAGTCTTTTTCCCAAAGTACTATGAAGCTTTGACAGAGCTTTGCCAAAGAGTTGGGGCAACATTCCTCACAAGAGGGTTAGAGAGCCTTGAAAACAAGTCTTTTGTTTACTTGACTGTTTCTCTGCTTCTGCTTCTCCCTGCAAACACATACACATTCACTCACAATGGCTTTAGGCAAGGACACGAACACAAAGCTCAGAAATGGTGGTGGGTAGGAGGTCATTTTTTTCTAAGAGTGGGACAAATACATCATTACACTATAGGGTCAATAACATTCAAAGGTTTTTTCCAGCGAAAGTATATAGTCAAATGGTCTGAAATAGTATTAACCCATAAGGACCCAGTGTTACTTTTCTGGCACTTTCCAAATACATTTTTCTCTATATTTAACCATCCATAAGCGATTTAACAGTATTTATTGTAAAATTATGTTCTGTATTTTGTGTGTTTTCAAAGCAAATCAGTTATTTTACTAATTTTAATTCACTGATCATGTAGATGTTGATAAAAGTTCAGATTAAAGTTAAGGGTAATTATATCAGAAACAGTGAAAACTGAAGAAAAAGTGACTTTTTCAGTAAAATCTGTCATTTACTGAACATAAACCCAGTGTGTCCATCCACTGTCACTGATCCAACTCCATGGGTTTTACTAGTGAATCAATGTTGTAGAAGATGATGGTGTTTCCACAGTAACTACAGAGCCTCTGAACATCCAAATGGATCATATCTGATCTGATGACCATGAAAAGATGACAAACTGTATTTTACACCAGTTATTTACATGTATTAACAGGATTAGTGGATCAGCAGGTATTAAACAGTTTACATCAGTAGATGGTTTAGGTTAAAGGTGGATGTTTGGGTTTCTATGGGTGAAGTGAAATACTGAGCCTGTTTACATGCACATTGCTCAAATGTTCAAATAAACAATACAATCTAATATGTTTTATCAGATAACAGCAGTAATCTGATTATGAGAAATCGGATTAAAACACCTGGATTTCTGCCCAGTACTCTGATGTCTTCGTGCATGTATATCTGTTAATCTGATTTATTTCATTTGTTTACATGTGTAAAAGAAAAAAAAAAAAAGAAAAAAATGAAACCATAGAAAATGGAACTGATGCAAACAAATATTAGCAGAAGAAAATAATAGCAAGTTTGAGTCTAAACGTACATACATACTGTCAAAGGAACGATAATAGATTTTTGTTTTTTAATAGTCACATTTCCGGAGTGCAAGTGAACGCATCAGATCCCAATTATTACTATTATCTGATTCCTCCCAGTTCAATCAGATTTTTACGGTCATGTAAACAGGCTCCATGATTGGCGTCAGGGCAGCGCTTCAGTACAGTGGTTAACACTGTCACCTCAGGTCAATAGTTTACTGTCACTTTCATCAAACACCTTCAGCATATGGAAGCGAGATACTGTTCTTCATTCATCATAATACTCAACACACATCACACAAGTCACAAGTGTTTGCTCCTGGAGGATTCTGTTGGGTTTCTGTAAATTGGCTTAGAGTCTGGTTTTGACCAACTCTATATATAAAGTGTCATGAGATAACTTTTTTGTTGTGATCTGGCGCTATATAACTAAAATTTGATTGATTGAGTGATTTAATTGGTTTTCCCCTGTAAGTCGCTTTGGAAAAAAGCATCTGCCAAATGCATAAACATAAACATCAGTCACTGATCTAAAAAGCATGGTGACACATTAAAAACACAACAAGAGGATAAAAACACAGTGGATTAAAAGTCCAGCAGTAACATGGGTGTGCTAAGGTGCTGGATATGTCATTTAAAGGACAAAATCTAATAACTGTGATTACATTCATCCATTTTCTGAACCTGTTTTATCCTCACTAGGGTCGCTGGAGCCTATCCCAGCTACGTATGGGTGAAAGCGGGGTACACCCTGGACGTGTCACCAGTTCAATGCAGGGACTGTGATTATAGTAAAGTTACAAAAAAAAAAAAAAATGCTAGTGCAGAAGAAAAAGCCCCTTGGTTTGATGTGGGACCCTTCTTCTCTGGTTCTCCGGTTTCCTCCATCTGAAGACATTAATCAGTCAGTCTAAATCACCCATAGTGTGGGTGTGAATGTGACAGTGAATGGTTGTTCGTCTCAGCCCTGTGATGACCCAGTGCCACATCCAGGGTGTACTCCGCTCCAGCTCCCCTGTAACACTCTCAAGGATAAACAGTTCAGAAAATGAATGAATGATAGGCGTTGCTCTTCCAGTCTTAGTAAAATTAACCCTAAACCACACACCTATAGCTACTGTTAAGTGTGTGTGTGTTTTGTTTTTTTTTTTTACTTTACTCTCTGAATGTGGGTGTATGTGTGTATATGTGTGAGAATGGATCTGGCCTTTGTGCTCAGCTCTGCCGGTTGAGTGGACAGTGTCCAGAATGATGAATTGAAAGTTCAGAAAAATATCTGTTAGAATTTGAAAGCCATGGAAGGAGAAAATTGCCAACGTTGTCTAAGGCAGAATCTTTCACACCCTCCATTCATCATCTGGAGATAAAAGGTTAGATGGGTAGCTATGGCGCACACATATGTGTTTGTGCTTCGTTTCCTTTTTTATGTGAGGTTGCTCACAGTGGGCTTGGAGTGATATTTACCCCCTTAATTATTAATCATTTCCATTTATATTGAGTTTGTTCTGTGCACTGGGATCACTGCATGTATGTGTGTTTGTGCACGTCTGCAGAGCACTGTGCACGAATTTACAGAGAAATAAAAAGCAAAGGCCTGTTGTTTTTTCAGTGACAACAGAAACATTGTGTTAATGTCGGTCACAGCAGGGACACCGACATATAGTTGCTCTTCAGTTATGAGTCACCTCAGAGTTTATTTAAGAGAAAATGGTGTTCCTCCAGGTCTGTGCACATGTAAATTTGTGGAAACAGGCCGGTGTTTTCAGTGCTGTGATGTTCTTAAATTCACTACATCAGGGTTGTGTGCTTGCTTTTAGATGTGAGAGGGGATTGTGTTTGTATATGTGTACACACATACAATGAGAGCACAGCACTTCTGGCCCACTTCATAAACATTCAGCGACACAGTCTCACAGCAGGTGGTTCATTACACGGCGTGTAATTAGGCTGACTTGACTTTCTCCTGCTCCTGATTACAAATACATATGGGTTTCAGCAGAGCATGGAAACAAGACGTTTTTTAAATCATTTTTATTTCGGTGATTTATTTGTTGCTTTACTCTGCTGTGGGTGCACTGTACCCGCTGCAGTTTTGACAAAGAACATTACTTTAAAAACAAAAATGGTTTAATGTAAAAACTGTATTATATTTCATTGCCAATCATAAACTTCTACATGACAGAACGCATAGAAAATCGTCTTAAACTGCAGCGTCATCTAGTTTTATTAAGCTCCATCTCTGCTAGTGCGAGTATTGTTCTTTCTCCGCGACATCATTCTTCCATTGTTTTTGTATTATTCTCCAGTGTTTACTCGTTTCTGAAGCAGAGATGTGTCAGAATAAAATTTTAAAGAATTTCTGAAACTTTTATGCTACTCTCAGCATCGTGCCCTGCTTGTTACTGGAAAAAAGCCTTTGAATAATGCAACTTATTGCTCTGCTCAGGTTAAAGACCCAGGAATTTCTTTAAACATGCTTTAAAGTTTTAATGTTCATTCAGTGTTCAGTTAGTATTAGTTCTATACAGTAAATCAGTTATTTTTTCCAGCATATTACAGTTATTATCCAGATTGTACCCAGATTTTTTAGACTTTTATACTTCTAATTCATACTGTACAGTGTATAGTGTATCTTATGTAATATTTCTTTTTTTACTCATGTTTGCTGTGATATTATATTGTTATTAAATGTGTGCCATGTTGCTGCTACACTGTAATTTCCCAGTTTGGGATGAATAAAATCTATCTATCTATCTGTTAAATAGTTGCATAGTATAAAACTTCTCGATGCAAAATAAATCATGATATGTACAGTTTATAGCACTGGAAAGAAACAAGGAAAAATTATTTATCATATTTCAGTGTTTAAAAAGTTGATATGACTCCGAATCTAAAAGCTGACGACAGTGAACCTGACCAGCTGATAAATAAATAAATAAATAAATAAATAAATAAATTTTTTATATATATATATATATATATATATATATATATATATATATATATATACACACACACACACACAAACACACACACAGGGTGGGGAAGCAAAATTTACAATGAACATTTAGTTGTTTTTTCTCAGCAGGCACTACGTCAATTGTTTGGAAACCAAACATATATTGATGTCATAATCATACCTAACACTATTATCCATACCTTTTCAGAAACTTTTGCCCATATGAGTAATCAGGAAAGCAAACGTCAAAGAGTGTGTGATTTGCTGAATGCACTCGTCACACCAAAGGAGATTTCAAAAATAGTTGGAGTGTCCATAAAGACTGTTTATAATGTAAAGAAGAGAATGACTATGAGCAAAACTATTACAAGAAAGTCTGGAAGATACTATTAAAGAAGAATGGGAGAAGTTGTCACCCGAATATTTGAGGAACACTTGCGCAAGTTTCAGGAAGCGTGTGAAGGCAGTTATTGAGAAAGAAGGAGGACACATAGAATAAAAACATTTTCTATTATGTAAATTTTCTTGTGGCAAATAAATTCTCATGACTTTCAATAAACTAATTGGTCATTTACTGTCTTTCAATCCCTGCCTCAAAATATTGTAAATTTTGCTTCCCCACCCGATCAATCGATCGATCGATCGATATAGATATATCTAGAACACATTATGCATACGTATGATGCTGGAAAATCTTTAAAAACTTGGTTAATTTCCCCACTTTTTCAATTCAATCAATACTTTCCTATACTCCTGTAGCTGGTGTTGCTCCCATCGGCTCTGATATTTCCATACGATGAGTTGAGAGAAATAAGAACAGCGATCAGCTTCCTTTTACCTCTGGCGATCACAGTCATGACGTGACTCACTAAGTGCTGCCTGACCTAGATACAGTACTAGGTAAGAACATTTGTAGATGGAGTGGCGAAGTGGATTGAAGGCTATAAACTCTTCTGTAAAACATGTTTAGCTGATGGCTGTGCTTTTGTCTGGAGTTAACCCCGTCTGTTCCGGCTTGCAGATAACAGGGTTCAAAATTCCATACTATTTCCAGACCCTAATTTCCAGATGTCTTGGTAAAAAAAATACCAGCCAGCCAACCAGTCTTTATATTTGGGATTTATGAGCCAGTCGTCAGAGAATTTACATGTACCCATTATGAGTTCTGCCAACGACCACACAAGGCATGTTGAATAGCTCGCTCACGAACAGTGTGTGGACATCACCTGTCCGTCAAAGTAACAGTGAAACTTGACGACATCTAGGCGGGCCTTAAAATGGGTTGGAGGATAAGAGCAGAAGGCTGGGCATTCAACTTGTCAATCTGCCCAAATGTTTTCTGGGATGCGTAGCCTACTGTATGTGCTTTCACACAAACATTTTAGCTGCACTAGAAAGCGCCATAAAAAACACAGATCGATCCATTTATTTTTTTAGATATTCATAATTTTATGTTTTAGAAAATAGAACAGTGGTACCTATAGAGGCTATGCACATATGTCACTTCCCCCCTAGGCCACGCCCCTCTAAGTCAGACTGAGTGGCAAAAACCAACCTGCTCAACATGACAGAGTATAGCAGTAAACACAGCCAGACCGGGAAAATGTCAAATATGAAATTAAAATAAGGACAATTGGACTGGACATGGATCGCGTATCCTGACATCCAGGGTGGAGGGGATCATCGCTATTTTTACCTGAAACAAATATAAATGGTTTCATCATCACTGACAACCAGGGTCCAAAACTAGGGCCCAGAACCAGCTGATCCAAAGTGCATTAACAGCAGACCGTGTACTGACCCCAGTGAATATATGCATGATCTACTGGTACTGAGGAGATTTACGTCTAGTTCAGATCAAGTACTTCATACAACACAGATACTACTGCTATGGACCAGCAGGGGACCACTGGATTCTGGGAAATTAGGAGATTTTTACCACCTGTTTTTAAATTATGACATTATTCTTGTAATAGTATCGCTTTATTGTCGGAATATGACAACTTTAATCTCATAAACGAATGACATTTTTGTTAAATTATGAGGTTCTGTTTTTTAGAACTACAAGTTTATTCTCATAACATTGTGATTCTTTTTGCATTCGACTTTATCATAAAATTACGGGTTTTATATCAATATTTTATGACTTTGTACTCGTAGTGACAAGTGTTTTTATTTTCTTATGTGGCCCCAATACTCCGTCATAGCTTTATTCTCCAGTTCCCCCGTATTTGAAAAACTAGGTTAGCCTCAGTTTAAGTTAGTTTACTAATCATGTAGGAGCAAAAAATGAAGACAAAAACCATGAAAGATCTGATCATGAAACCAAGAGCTTTACTAAGAAGTAACGTTAGCCAAAACAATACGTCATTTAAGGTCTGATTTGACCCAAAAATACAGCATAAATTAATGTTACCTGACACGAAACAGGATGCACAGATCTCGGTTTGGTTTCCTGGATTTGTGGATCCATCTACTTCTCTTTTCTTTGGCTTTCGGTGTCTGTAAAACGATAGCTCCGACTGCTTTTCAAACCTGTTCATACAATCAATCTCACAACAGCTCTTCCCCATTTTTTATTAAATATTGCTCTTAAGTTTAGACAGTATTGAAGCCAATGCTGCTACTCATCTCCCTCTTTCTGCCACTCAGTGGGCGGAACCGCGGTGACTTCCGCTAGCGGTGACGTCACGTGCATACCCTCTATTCTGCCCTAGAAAAACAAGAAGGTGCTTGTCTAAATTAGCAGATAGCTAACAGGTCCTCCAATAAACACCCAGGAGTCAGATGAACGTTTTTTGGGATATTTACAAAGGCTTTTATTTTTACAGCATGAACTTCAAACTGCAAAACTGAAATACAAAAATAAACTAAATTTACAGTATAACTGAATCGTCCTCATATACAATACACAATTAGCAACCCAAAGGATCATACACTTAGCATAGTGTACTAACTTAGCATAGTTCCAATAAGAACAAGCATTAGCATTTTTAGCTGTAAGCTTTCATTCGATGAAATACTCTTTTAAAGTTAACTACAGGCACACTATGTGAACATTATATAAACGTACATGAACTTAAATGATTTATAGACATATCTTTGTCAAGATTTCGAACTTTCAAGACACTGACTTACCATTTCAAGTGGGGCAGCACAGTAACAGTCTTGGAAACATGAATATTTTTTCCATACATTTGTTCCCATACTTTTCCAGACCTGGTAATTTATAAAATCAAATTCCATGCTTTCCATACTTGTGTAGGAACCCTGAGATAAAATGACAGTAAATGAGTTTTTACCCCCATAGGACTGGGCTCCTGCTTTACCCACAGTTCTACACCAGCACAGGTTCAGCACCTTGGATAGCGACAGCAGCTCACTACTTAGACATTCAACACAGAGAAGAAGAGATGCAAGATGTGTCAGGAGAAAGGAAAGCAGGAAATACTGTATGTTTGTGAATGGAATGAGATGTCTGTTTTATCTGAACTGTCACCTGTACCGCCGTCTTCTCTGACGATGATACAACTGGATCGGCTTTCACTGCTCTGTAGAGATGTCTGGAGTTTAGATTTAGGCACGTCAGCACCGCTCTATTAATTAATAAGCACCATAACCAGCACTGGCACAGATGTGTATGTTTATCTTTGTTTCACTATGTTTGCACTGTTTGACAAACTTCACAGAAATCAGTCGCTTGTTTCACTGCTCAGATAGTGAATGCACACAAATGACAATCAACAAGATGTTTTATTCTAATTTAACAAGAACCATCAAAGGACGGCATGTCCCGAGCCCCCACAAAATCGAAAGGTGGTGCTTGTTTCTCGTGTTAGCCTAGTTTCATTGACTTTACTCACTGACAGCAGAGATGAGTAGGTTTATATGTAGCTGAGTGGAGGAAGAAAATCGTTTTCAGGTTCTGCTCTAAGAATAAAATGATAAGTGGCATCACAGACGGACAACAGACCAAACAGGAAACTACTCCAGTGCACACAGTGGTGGGCAAAATTATAAGAACACCTGGCATATTTAACACATTTCATTTGTGTATGTGGTTTATTTTATTTGTTTTTTAACCCATAAAGACCCAAACATCCACTGACAACCAAAACCATCTACTGATCTAAACTGTTTAATATCTGTTGATCCACAAATCCTATCAATACAAGTAAATAATTGGTGTAAAATGCAGTTTGTCATCTTTTCATGCTCATCAGATATGATCCATTTGGACCTTCAGAGGCTCTGGAGTTACCGTGGAAACACTGTCATCTTCTACAACATTGATTTGCCAGTAAAACTCATGGATTTTCATAAATGACAGTTGATGGACACACTTGAGTTGTGCTCAGTTACGGATAGATTTGCTGAAAAAGTCACTTTTTCTTTACTTTTCTCTGTTTTGATATAATAACCTTTGAATTTACTGTGAGTTTTCATGAACATCTAAATTAAAAATAGGAAATTAAATATAGGGAAATACATTTACAGTAAAAAAAAAAAAAAGCAAAATACGGAGGGTAATATAATAATAAATGGTGATAAATCACTCAGGAAAGGTTAAAAGAAAAGTAGCACTGGGTCTTTATGGGTTAAATTGGCCATGAAAATAATAACTCAAAACAAATGAATTATCTACATAGAGTCATCATAATGCTCTAGAAACCACAGAATAGATCCATCATAGAGAGGTTTAGGTCAATTCCCTCACAAAATACAGTCAATGGGCCTGTTTACATGACCATACAAATCTGATAATTGGGAGTAATCATGTAATTGTAACAATCAGATCTGACACATTTACATGCACTAAAGAAATGTGATAATGGAAAACCCTGGTTTGGACGCTCCAGTCCATAATCAGATTTCTTTTGGAGAACCTACGTGGACAGACAGTGGACTTAAACTTCCTGTTATTGTCTTCCCCTCACGTTTAACTACGTAACTTCCGTTTTCTATTTTAATTGTGTTACACATGTACAGATGTAAAAGAATGAAATAAATCAGATTAACCTGTATACATGCAGGAACACACTCGAGATAAACCCAGGTGTATTAATCCAATTTGTCATAATCAGATTACTGCTGTTATCTGATCAAGCATATCAGATTACCCTGTTTACATGATCCTTTGAATAATCTGATCACTCCAGAAATCAGATAATGATCGTAGTATTAATGTGCACGTAAACAGGTTCACTGTTACACCATCATGTTCCTTCACAGAAGAAGCCAAAATCCGTTTTTAATCATTGTCAGATGTGGTTGTGGTTAAATTGATGGTGATGACAATCTTAGGACACAGGTGTGTGATTATTTAGAATGCATTATGCCTATCCTGCTCATTAAGTCAACATTAAAGTTAAAAGAGGATAAAAACAGTAAGACTCACTTAATCTGATATTTGTTGTCCTTAGAGCAACCATCTGTATGTTTTACGAACATTGGGAAACAAACTCATGTTTTGGAGCAAAAGAAAAATGATCTGTATTTTCAGATCTGTCAGGTGTGATAATAATTATGGCCACCATTATGAGTGAAAATATATTTAATGGTTTTCAAGTTCTACTATAGAAACAAAACGATGACCATCATACAATAGATTTACAGTATCTCTAACTGTTAAATATTGTGTATTTAATCATATAATGCCCCCTGGAGGTGTTTTTTTTTTTTTTTTTTTTTTTTTTCCCCCCAGATATTCCATATATTTCATCATCATAGGTGAGGCCTATGTCAGCATATATAGTTTAATTCCAGGAACACAGGGGCATTTCAATATTCAAGGTACAGTTTTATTGAGCAATTGAACCAAATTGTTTTGTGTCTTTTGTGTTTATTCGTGCACCCCATTGTAGTTTACTGGTGGCTAAATAATAACATGCACCACTCTGATACATAACTCAGAAATTGCAGCAGGTTCATTGAAAAAATATTGATAGCAGATTTGTTCCAGAAATAGAATGATCACAGATAGACGGACATACTGTTTACAGGAAATGACACTAAAACAGAACATTTGAAGTGAGCCGGGACACCGATGGGGGGACGGTGGTGAACATGACAAATTCATGGGGCCCAGTATTTGTAGGGGGGCCCATAGAGCAGTGGAGGGGGTCCCGTGTATACAGGTTAGAAGTTGTGAAAATTTTGTGTAAGATCCATTTTTAAGAGAGGCATACAAGTACGTAGTCGGACGTTGAAAGCATGTTAACTTTCAGTTTAATTTTCACGCTAGTGTAAGCGACATTATGTACCCCTCCCCACTCCGACAGATCAACAAGACACTGAATTTTATGAAAGGGTCCACAACGTTTACCTTTCATGGGGCCCACAATTGGTAGTGGCACCCCTGGAAGTAAGTCAGACCTTCACATGGACAATTTTTAACTACATGATGAATCCAAAAACCTCACCTCATTTGTCTTTTTCCTTCCTAATAAGACTTCTGTGATGTTACAGTGTGGTTTCGCATCATTCTCACACTACCACATTTTCAATAAAGCAGGTTTTGAGTCCTGTTAGACTTTAACAAAGAGTGTCCTGGTGTTCCTCGCTGAAGCTCCCCTTTCTGCTCACCCTTCCAAACAGTAATATGTGGACAGAGTCATCCCTTATGATGGCAGGCCAGAAACAATTTCCGTGTGACCCAAGGAGCGACGGGAGAACAGACATGAAATAATGTAATGAGAAACACGCCACGATGACAATAGTGCAGCTAACGGTGCCCCACCTCAGACACCGACACCGTTTTCCATCAGTGGACATCTAAGGCCGGCCGAGTGTTTGCACTGCCTGAACCCTTTACTTGGACTGGATCACCTCACCTGCCCCTTCACCACCACGCAGCATCACTCGAGCTGCCTCCTTATTACTTTCTTCCTCAGTTCACTAGTCACCTCTTTTGTTTGTACTTTCGTTTTCACACCACTGCCCTCAACTCAGTTTGTGTATTTTGCTTTATACCAGTATTTCCTATACCACACACTATAAGAACTCTCAAAGCACAAAGTGACAAATATAGTTCAACTAAAGGCAAAGACTAAAGCTTAAAAATCTGCTGTTGTTTCTTGAGGAACCTGGTGGACTATTCCCTATTATTTTACCAATCCTAATACACACTAGCATTAGAATTAGCCATTATATATCAAATTTAGGGAAGGAGATGTTTTCCAGGAGCATTTTTTACTATGTTGCCTAAAATCCCCTTCACACCCCGATTGCAACCAATTAATTAAATGCTCTGACACAAAAATACAAAATTTAGTTACCTGTGGAACAGACAGGACTGAAAAAACACCATCCAATCATTTTAACAGTCCCATTGAAAGGATTGAATGGTGATATGTCTATCAAACTCAACTGCCATTTGTCCCTCCCCCCTCTGTGAGTACAATCCAGTACTCTGGAGGTTTGGCTTCGAGGGGAAGTCTGAAGAAAGGTGTTTGGACTTTTGAAGTGTGTATTTTCAAAATGTAGCTTGCACAAACTGTTTTACCAGGATCTTCTACACTACCTTTAAATGATCTAACACAAAAATAAAAAATTTAGTCACCTGTGGAAAAGACAGGACTGAAAAACCACCATCCAATCATTTTAATTGACCCATTGAAATGATTGCATGGTAATATGTCTATCAAACTCAACTGCCATTTGTCCCTCCCCCCTCTTCGTGTACCCCTCTTCATGTGCAAATCGCACCTTCTCATAGGCTTGGTGCACTTGTACAGGAAATGAAGCCAGAGCCAGACCTTGGCTAGCTATATCAACTAGGATACACAATTAAAATACAGTACACTTGTACGTTAGGGACATAATGGCAGAAAACGTGCCAACAATGAATCGAAAATGAAAAACTGTATTTGAGAAGGCTACTGCCAAGAAAACAGCTGCTATGTCAGTAATGCTGTAGCAATTTTTTGCTGGGCTTATGCTGCATTTCGTGGATATCCCCTGAAATGACTACGTGTGTACAGAGCACTTTTTTGGTAAACGACTAAGAAAATGATCGAATAGGAAAAGCTGTGGTTTTGCGTGGACATGGCCTGCTTGAGTGCAAGGAATTGTGGTACCTAGATGTAAACAAACAAGCAAACTTTAGTGGGCTGTTAGCCTGACATTAGTCTTACTGCAATCAGCTGTTCCTACTAGCCCGAGATTACTTAGAACACGTATAAAAAATAACAAGTAAAGAGTCCAACTTCTAATCTAATATACTGATAAATATAATTTCAAACAATGATCATATTCGTTCTTTAGGTTCATTATCATGTTGTCAGGTATTTTCTTACCTGTGAATGAACCATGAGAAAAAGTTGACAAAGGTTACCAAATTGATGCTGCACAGCGCTCGTGAACCCTCAGTAACAACCATTGCACGTTCCGGTACTCTGGAGGTGTGGCTTTGGGGAGAAGTCTGAAGAAAGGGGTTTGGACTTTTGAATTGAGTATTTTCAAAATGTAGCTTTCTTGAACCGTTTTTTCCAGGATCTCCTACTTTTAACACTCAGCACATTATGAGCAGTGAACTGCCACTGAAGGCTATCAGGAACCCACTGCAGATCTCCAGCAGGTAGTAACATGCTCAAGGACACTGATAGAAGAATGAACCAATGTATAGTTGTTTCTGATGGTGGGAGACCCTTGAGGACCTTGATGAAACCCATGTAACACCAGGACAAAAGGCGATTCGATAAAGAACAGCCCTGGGCTAACAGGGAGTCAAACACCACTACATGGGAAGTAGAAGTGCTAACCACAACACCACCACTCCAGGTGCAGGTACAGGGGTGAATATTAAAAAAAAAAAACTAGTCACACACTAGTATATAGGCCAGGCATTGGCAAATATGTATCTACTGTGTTATATTGAAGTTCTCTGTGTTACAATGTATACATTTCAATGTGTGCTAATTTATTAGTATTGTGATAAAGGGCTGAAAGACTTTGATAATCAAACTATTTTTACCCCTCAGATATCAGCCACAGGGGTATTGGCATACCCTGCAGCTGTCTGTCAGTCTGAGTCAATGTGATTACTTGACCTTGACCTTTGTTTTCAAGGTCAAATTGGGGTCAACGCATCAAATTTGGCCTTTGGCAATGGCGTCAATTAATTACTCTACAGCTAATAGTCTGATCTCCTTCAGGTTTGTGATTTAGGTGCAACATGGGGAGCTCTGGGATGAGTTCTCTGGGCGTCGACCTTGACCTTCATTTTCAAGGTGAAATTGGGGTTGATGCATCAAAATTGGACGGTAGTGTTGACCTACATTTTTCAGGTCTTTTGGGATCAGTGCACAGCCATGGGGGCAGATAGGAGAAGCTGGTACAGATGAGGTGAGGGGGTAGTGATACTGGTAGGGGAGCAGGGAGCAACGGGGTAAAGGTGCAGGGCAGTCCTCTCTGACTAAAGGGCAGGGGTCAATACAACAATCAGCGCTGGTCTTGTTATATTTATCATGAAAATTTTTTTGAGAAGGGGTAATAAAGACCAAAATTTTAAAAAAGGAAACAAAATAACATTGGCGTTGGCATTAGCAATTGTTCAAAATGTCATTTTTAATGTACATATCTGTATTGGCCAAGAATTTTGCACCCAAACTAAAAATACATACAATTTCCTTAATTTCCAAGTAATGCAGTGCTACCACTTTTTTTTTTTTTGACTTAAACTTTTATTGATTTTTCAACAAACAAAGAAAAAAAGGACAATGCTTTAACTTACATGTCAATATAGATACCTGCACAAAGAGCGTAGATTCAAAGAAAAAAAAAATATATACAAAATTTACAATGAGAGAGGGGTTCATGTAGCTCCGTGAGGTGAGGGTGCAGAGAAAATCAACAAAATCAAGGCCACCGGGACCATCTATCTAACATGGGACAAAGGCGATGCTATTACATTTTTACAACAAACTCGCATTGACCCGTGGGGATCAACAGGTCCTAGATGTGGTAGTTTTCATGCTGTTGTGTATTTGTGCATGCTGTTCCGCATTTGTCCAGCAGTCACCGCCAAAGCGTTCTGGGTATACCAACATGATGGTAAGGCTATTGTATTCCGAAATTACTAATATCTCCCAAAATATTGGTCCTATCAACTCGCCGTTTTCGCTAGTCTGTTCTTTGACCAAAAATACCTAAGTACGCCAAACTGCAGTAGTCAGCTGTGTCTGGATTTTGTGTGAATCCTCAGACACACACACATGCACACACACAGAGGCCACTTGGCTTTTATAATATAGATTACAGCTATAGTTGTTTTTGCTTGCCTGCCATTTGCCGCTGTCCAGCCTCTAGACATTTAAAGCCCCTGAGCACAAACGGCACTAACTGATTATGCATTTGGTACATTTTGCTCAAACCGTGGTGTTTAATGATTTTGTTTCCTCTTTCAGGTCGATGAAGCTCAGAACAAGTCGACTCATTGTCAGGTTTCAGACGACAGACTCAAAAGCACAATTCAAGGTTAAGTGGATGTTTGTTGAAACACAGGGGAACATAGGGGTCTTTAGGCTGCAAAAGGGTGAGGGTGGGGCTACTGTGAACAAGGCCTTGTGTTCTGAGAGAGGTGAACTGTGAGGATGGGAGAGTTAAACAGTAGTCATGTGATGGTAGCTGGTGCACTGGAGGACTGCCCCAGATTAATATGCTGACAAAGACACCAGGAAAACCACAGGAACTGGGAAACACACAATGGAGCTGCAGGTTTGAGTGATGGATGTGGATCTGAGACCGGGACTGCAGCACACACTGAAATGAAGGGTACTCTGAAGAAGAGGAACATTTAGGAGCTCCACAACATATGATACAGGGACGACATAGCTAGGGGACTGTTACTATATGATCTCTACCAGAAACTATGTGTTTATGAGAATAAACCCTCCTGTCTATTGTATTTCAAAACCAAATGTGTTCTAGACTATTTTGCATTATTCTTCTAGCAAGAAAGTAAGGGCCAGTATCCTGCATGTTTTAGACCAGGGGTGTCAAACTCATTTTAGTTCAGGGGCCACATTCAGCTAAATTTGATCTGCAGTGGACCGGACCAGTAAAATAATAACATAATAACCTATCAATAATGACAACTCCAAATTTTTGTCTTTGTTTTAGTGTAAAAAAAAAAAAAAAAAACCCATTAAATTATGAGAATACTTACTTTTAAAAACTATCCAAAAAAAACCCTGAAAAAACTGAAATTTAAATTAAAAAATGTAAGTAAATTTAGTGCAGTTTTAACAATATTATTCCTCAACTTCTCATTTCTACATGTGCATTATGGATCAGATCTACAAAGACACTAAACACTGAGGAACAGGCAGGAAAATTGTTAAAATTGGGCTGAATTTTCTTTAGACATTTCAGGTTGTTCATATCTGTTCAGGTTATTCACATTTTAGTGTTACAGGATAGTTTGTAAATGTAAATATTTTTTTATAATTTAATGTTATTTTTTGCACTAAAACAAAGAAAAAATATTACGTTAATTCTAGATTTTTTGGGCTTAATTCAAGATTATTTTACTTAATTGAAGATTTTTTTTGGCCTAATTCAAGATTTTTTGCTAAATTTGAGATTTTTTTTGGCTTAGTTCAAATTTTTTTACTTAATTCAAGATTTTTTTTTGGCTTAATTAAGATTTTTTTTTTTTACTTAATTGAAGATTTTTATTTTCTTATTTTTTTGGCTTAATTCAAGATTTTTTTTCCTTAATTCAAGCTAAATTTTTTTTGCTTAATTCAATTCAAGACTGTGGAATTTTTGCACTCAAAAACATCCCAGGGGCCGAACTGGACCCTCTGGCATTTGGCCCCCGGGCCGCATGTTTGACTCCCCTGTTTTAGATATATCCCTCTTCCAACACACCTGATTCAAATGATAAGCCAATCATCAAGCTCTGCAGAAGCCTGATAACGACCATCAGGTGTGCTGGAAGAGGGAAATATCTAAAACATGCAGGATACCGGCCCTCGAGGACCAGGATTGAACACCCCTGAGCTACACCTTGAGACCTGAGAAGAGGGGCAGGGGTCAGGTGACACCAGGAAGGAGCAGGAAAAGTGCAAAAAACAGCATCAATCTGACAAAAGTCAAAAACTTCCATGCAGGTAGGCCTTGGATAACACAAGGCAGGAAAGCTATTTTGGAAAACACACAAACCAAAGACACTCAATAATCAAGAGGAGAATGAGAGTGGACTGACCACAGGATTGACAGCAGGTGAAAATGAGGAGGGGGCTGATGTGTCAAATTGTAGGTGAGAGGAAGATCAGGCAGAGAGGGAAGAACGCACCAATCTCCTAGACCGTTATGATACTGTTTCTGTTCAGTTGGCCCGTACAGAACTGGGTCAAAGGGCTTTTGTTTACTCTGCACCTTATGCATGGAATCAGCAGCAGAAAGACTGGAAACTGAGGGGTTTTTTTGGGGTTTTTTTTAGCACTTTTAAGTTCAAACTCAGAGTTCTTGAGGTCGACTCCATAACTTTACCTTGTTTTTCTTAGTCTGCTTGTAAATGTCATTTTTACTATTTATTGTCAAATGTGTCTGTTCTATGTGTTTTAACTGTGTGATCTTGTACCTGTGTGTTGTATTTGCTGCTGCCTATCTTGGCCAGAACTCCCTTGTAAAAGAGGTTCTTAATCTCAATGGCATTTTTCCTGGTTAAATAAAGATTACATCAAAAAATAATGATCTTGATTTTGTGATTTTTTTTTTT
Source organism: Sphaeramia orbicularis (assembly GCF_902148855.1). NCBI lineage: Eukaryota > Metazoa > Chordata > Actinopteri > Kurtiformes > Apogonidae > Sphaeramia > Sphaeramia orbicularis. The sequence continues at coordinate 24,627,651 of NC_043965.1, forward strand.
TTTTTTTGGTTATTGTTTGTGATATTGTATATAACGCATCTAAGTTTTCAAGGTCTTCATCACAAAATTGGACAATTTGTAAGAAATCAAAATCTACAAGGTACATCTGAAAGCATCATCACACACACACACCTGTGCTGATATTGGTCGAGTAGATAAAATGCAAAAACAGGGTCAGAATTGAAGGAGACTGGTGTTACATGTGCAAGTAGACAAACAGAGAAAATACAGGGGAAAAAAGACAGACAGGGAGAAAGACACAGAAGGCTGACAGAGAAAGACGTGTGAGTCAGAAGAGGTGCATTCAAGAACTGAATGATACCAGATTATACATGAGATATTTAAGGAACAGAACCAGCAAGAATTATCCACACAATTACAGTAACAACAGAAGAATCATGATTCAGATGGACTATTTTTACATTTAAGACCCAGTTCAGTCTTCGAGTGTTGCCGCTGTGTGGTTTGTGAATGTGTATCTCCCCATTCTCTTGCTGTGTTACACACATTCACACACACACGCCTCCAAAAGAAAGCACCTCAGGACATGAATAACCTTCTTCCTGAAGGTGAGGACATGCAAATTTAACCCCCGAATTTAATGAGAAGGAAAGGAGTTGAGGCAAGACAGATGTGGAGACACGTGCACGTGCACACACACATGCATGCACGGACACACACACACACACACACACACACACACACACTGTGAGATAAGATAAGCTCAAGCAGACAGCTGCTATAAATGTGTCATATAGCACAAAATGCCACTAAACACAAGCGTCCATGCTTAAGTGAGCAGCTGCAAAGGTTCTCCTCGACTGGAAAATGTACTCTGCATTAAAAGCATGAAACATTGCTATTCGCACCAGCATAGAGGAATATCATTTAAGTTATCAAGACCTGTAACACAATATGAAGTCCTTACATCAGCACACCCCGTTAAGCTGTCACGGGCCTGACATAAGTTATAACAGAGAAGCCGACATGACAGAAGCCATAAAGCTGTCTGCTGGTATGACTCTGTCATAAACTGTACTAGCCACTTTAGCTCGGCCGCTTTGATAGAAACATATGTCAGTGGAGCGGCAGCACAAAGTGTCAAGGCACTGGGGGTAATGATCATTCCTACTGAGGAGAGCCTTAAAGCAGTAGAAAAGTATGACAATCAACTTGTACGCAGTAGGATGCACTCATTGAACACAGACATGCTGAAGATCAGACACCTTCAAACTCACACTGGAATAATTTTTTTCTTTTAACCCTATAACGCCAAATATGTCATATTTGATACATGAGTTTTGAAGCCCTCTACATGATCAGTGTGGTATTTTTTTTCTTGAAAAACTTGATGTATAAAATTAGATACATGCAATACACAGATAATACAGCAGGGAGGAGGAATTCGTTCACCAGAGGCCTTTCCAGCGACACTACAAGACTGTCATCAGTAAGGAAGGAGGCAGAACTCTGCCAGTTTTGAAAAGGAATTACCAATTTGTTAGACATGTTTGTGTTATATTATGTGTTTGTTTGTTCAAAAATAATATTTGAGCATTGAGACCCGATGTATCAAATATGATACAAAATTGAAACTCATACATGAAATTGATATTTGAAAACAATTTTTTGGGTTGTTCAAAGGACCAATAAAGGCTCCAGTTTCAAAGAACTGGAATTTTCTGTCAATGATTTAATGGTTCAGGCTTTACAGGGTTATATGTGAAAATGACCAAATCTGACAGCCTGACAACTTATTTATTGTCTACACTAACACAGATATGTTTTTGTCCTGGGTTTTTCTGTCCACATAACACAGCAAAAACAAGTACAAACAGGTACAAATGCTCAGATGAACCATTGTTTCTGGTGGACTTAAACTGCAGACACTGTGGATAATATTGGATGAAGCAGACAGGCTTTAATCTGCCATGAAGGTGAGCAGCAATAACAAGTTAACTTACACACTGATGTGACCTTAAGTGTTGGCTCAGCCTGGTGAAGTATATTCTTCACCATAATGTCTAGTCCGTCTCCCAAAGGTATCATCCTTCAGGTCATACACTGATTTATTTTATACACCTGGGTTTGATGTTTCAGGTCCATGGTCAATGCACAGAGATAATAGCCATGCACAGAATGAGGTGTGACACCATTGTTTTCTAATCTCTAACCGCCTGAAGTTTGAAACCTATGGACATCATCAAACGCCGAGTTTCCTCCTGGAGATGCTTTGCCAGGCCTTTTCTAGGCAACGCAAGGCAAGGCAAGGCAAGGCAAGGCAAGGCAAATGTATTTGTATAGCACCATTCCCACCATTCAAAGACATACACTGATAGGTTAATTGGTTAATCTAAATTGCCCATAGGTGTGAATGTGAGAGTGATTGTTTATCTCTATATGTCGGCCCTGCGATGAACTGGTGACATGTACAGGGTGCACCTCACCTTCACCCATAAGTAGCTGGGATAGGCTCCAGCGACCCCCGTGACCCTAGTGAGGATAAAGTGAGTTCAGATAATGAATGAATGAATACCATTCATACACAAGGCAATTCAAAGTGCTTTACAAAGGCATAGAAACACATAAATCAAAATTATAGACTAATACTAGGACAATAGCAGAATAAAACATTAAACAAAAGCAAAGTGCAGAAATGATAAACATAAAGAAAGAAATTAAAACAAAAATAAAAGACAGTAAAAACAGCAGGCCTGCAGTTTTCTGGTCGCTTATTCCAAATGTGTGGAGCATATAAACTAAAAGTTGCTTCTCCCCCTTTGGTTCTGACTCTGTGGACAGAGAGCGAACCTGTGCCGGAGGACCTGAGGGGTCTGGATGGTTCGTACGGTCAAAGGAGGTCACTGGTGGATTTGGGCACTGAACCATTCAGAGCTTTATAAACTAACAAAAGTATTTTAAAGTCTATCTGCTGAGAGACAGGAAGCCAGTGTAAAGACCTCAGAACTGATGTGATGTGGTCCATTTTTTTGGTTCTAGTGAGGACTAGTGCAGCAGCATTTTGGATCAGCTGCAGTTGTTTGATGGACTTTTTAGTCAGATCTGTAAAGACACTGTTATAGTCATCTAATCGACTGAAGATGAACACATGAACCTTTATTTCCAGGTCCTGCTGAGACATAAGTCCTTTAATCCTAGAGATATTCTTTAGGTGGCAATAAGCTGTTTTTGTAATGTGTGTTAATGTGGTTTTGAAAGTTCAGGTCTGAGTCCATGATTACACCCAGGTTTCAGGCCTAACAGCTGTTTTTTAGTTGTAATAACTGAAGCTCTGTGCTGACTACTGAATACTCTCCTTTTGGTCCAAAAACAACTACCGTACTTTCCGGACTCTAAGTCACATTCACCCCGTCTCCAATGTCTCACCATTGCTTCATTGATGCCAAGCTTACGTGCAGCAGCTCTATTTCCTTCTTCGTCAGCCAGATTGATTGTTAGCCCAGAAAACATAAATTATCATTTTAGAGCCACAGTGTTTAGAAAAAAGTAGCAGCTTATAGACCGGAAATTACGGTACCTCTGTTTTGTCCATGTTTAGCTGAAGGATATTGTGACATACCTATTCATTTATTTGCTCTATACAATTACTCAGGGCCTGTATGGGACCATAGTCACCTGATGATACTGAGATATAAAGTTGTTTGTCATCGGTGTAGTTAAGATGGCTTTTTTATTTTGTCTTACACTGCAAATATCTAAATCTTACCAAGTGTATGTTTCTCATTTCTAGGCAAAATATCTCATCACACTTAAAATAAGACGTAATCACCCAAAAAGTAACTTGTGAGATATATTATTTCAAGAAATCCTACCAAGATAATTTTCATTTGTTCCATTGGCAGATTTTTTTGCTTGAATTAAGCAAAAAAAAAAAAAAAATCTTGAATTAAGCAAAAAAAAAAAGGAACAAGTGAAAATTATCTTGATAAGATTTCTTGAAATAAGATTTTCAAGATCTATTGTCTAAAAATAAGTTCCTATGTCTCACTGAAAAGTTACTCTTTAGGTGATTATGCCTTATTTTAAGTGTGATGAGATATTTTGACTAGAAATGAGAAAAATAACCTTGTAAGATTTAGATTTTTGTAGTGTATGATCTGAGCAAGTGGAAACATATTGATATTAAATAAAAGAGGTCCAAGGATAGAGCCTTGGGGAACTCCACATGTTATTTTTCTCTCTTCAGATTTAAAATTACCTATTGACACAAAATGGTCCCTATCTTTCAGATAAGAAGCAAACTAGTCTAGTATTGTGCCAGAGAGTCCCACCCAGTTTTCCAGTCAGTCCAGTAATATAGTATGGTCCACAATGTCTAACGCAGCACTGAGATCCAACAATATTCAGACAGAGGTTCCGCCACAGTCTGAGTTTAAGCAGATGTCATTAAACACTTTGACCTAAGCAGTCTCAGTGCTGTGGTGAGCTCTGAAACCCCACTGGAAAGTATCCAAGCAGTTGTTCAGGGATACAAAGTTATTCAACTGTTCAAAGACAGCTTTTTCAATAACTTTGCTTAAAAATGTCAGATTTGATACAGGCCTGTAATTTGGCATTAAGGTTTAGTCCAAATTGTTGTTTTTTTTCAGCAGAAGTTTGATGACTGCTGTTTTTAATGCCTGAGGAAACATGCCTGATAAAACAGACAAGTTTAAGATTTGGGTCAAATCAGATGCCGTAACCTCTTCTACTGTTTTGAAAAAAGTTGTCGGCAAAATATGTAGACATTCAGTTGTTGTATGATATGCTCCGGGTTTTTGTGGTTTATTGGGTGAAATTGAATCATGCTGTCAGAATTAGTTTTAAAGGGACACACCACAAAACATGGATTCAAAGTTGGTATACTGACTGTCTTAGTTTCTGGATTTTCTCTGCAAAGAACGTGGCAAATTCCTTGCAGGCTCTGGTGGACTGAAGTTTTGGAGGGTTTGTTAATCTATCATCTGTAGCAAATAAAGCCCCGTATTATTTTAGTTTTTGGTGATGATGTCAGAAAAGAAAGACTGCCGTACGTTCTTCAGTTTTAACTTTTAATTATGAAGTCTCTCCTTGTAGATGTTATAATGGACCTGCAGGTTTGTCTTTCTCCACCTTCACTCAGGTTTAAATCACTCTTTTTTCACCCCTGACCAGCGTGTCTTTTGTCTATGGTGATTTTTTCTAACCTTCACTTTAGTGGGACCAATGGAATCAATTATGTTTGAAATCTTTGAGTTGAATTGATTTGTCAGCTCATTCCGGAGATGAAAAGCTGATCTGTTGGGGTAAGATCAGGTGACTCAGCCAATGAAGAACATCCTACTTCTTTACCTTCAAAAGCTCCTATGTATACAGGGTGGGGAAGCAAAATTTACAATATTTTGAGGCAGGGATTGAAAGACAGTGTATGACCAATTAGTTTATTGAAAGTCATGAGAATTTATTTGCCACAAGAAAATTTACATAATAGAAAATGTTTTTATTCTATATGTCCTCCTTCCTTCTCAATAACTGCCTTCACACGCTTCCTGAAACTTGCGCAAGTGTTCCTCAGATATTCGGGTGACAACTTCTCCCATTCTTCTTTAATAGTATCTTCCAGACTTTCTCGTAATAGTTTTGCTCATAGTCATTCTCTTCTTTACATTATAAACAGCCTTTATGGACACTCCAACTATTTTTGAAATCTCCTTTGGTGTGACAAGTGCATTCAGCAAATCACACACTCTGACGTTTGCTTTCCTGATTACTCGTATGGGCAAAAGTTTCTGAAAAGGTATGGATAATAGTGTTAGGTATGATTATGACATCAATATATGTTTGGTTTCAAAACAATTGATGTAGTGCCTGCTGAGAAAAAAAAACAACTAAATGTTCATTGTAAATTTTGCTTCCCCACCCTGTATCTATCTATCTATCTATCTATCTATCTTATGTTTTGGATCATTATCCATCTGCAATGTGGGGGGTCGTCCTATCAGTTTTGCAGCATTTGTGTGAATGTGAGCAGAGAGGATAGACCGCTAAACTTCAGAATTCATCCTGTTACTTCTATCAGCATCACATCATCAACAAACACCAGTGACCCACTTCCACTGGCAGCCATACATGTCCATGACATAACACACACTCCCTCCACCAGGTTGGACACACAGTCTACTTTGGATCATGAGCTGCTCCTTTCCTTTTCCACATATTTTCTAATCACCATCATTCTGGTACAAGTTTGTCTTGTCTTAATCTGTCCTTAGATGTTTTCTGTCAAATTCCAATCTGTCCTTCCTCTGTTGTCAAGTGTCACCAGTGTTTTACACTTTGTTGTTAAGTGGTTGATACTGACCCGTGTATCCTAAAGCATGTTCTAGACTTTGGTAGATGTTGTGAAAGGGATTTTCTTCACCACTTCACCAACAATGAACTGTGATCATGTACTTTATTTGTCGTCTGTGGTTTTTCAGACCTTTGTTTGCCATTGCTGAACTAACAAGTTTATTCTTTTAAAGAATATACCAAATGATGTTATTGCCACTGCTACAGTTTTTTCTGTCTCCCTGATAGATTTATTTCTGTTTTTTCAGCTTCAGACGACAGCCTCCTTCACTTGCACTGACACCTCTTTGGACCCCAGATGGAGAATTCCACTGAACAGCTGCTAAATGTAAATTCAACATTTGGAATCAGCTTTTATCTGTTTAATTTGTCATAGGATAATAACCAGGGACCAGGACACATCTGGACATGAAGCTACTTGTCAGTCAGTTGACTCCAGGAAAATGGAGGGAGTTTATTTAAAATGGTTGTAGTAGTAGTAGTAGTAGTAGTAGTTTATTCGGTCGTTAATTACTTTAAACAACAAATAAAAACAACATATCCATTGTTCCATATACAATGTGACCGAAAGGGTTTAGGCTGAAGTTAAGACTTATTTTGCCTAACTCTATTTACAATTAACACAATGTTTCCACATGAAAACAAACAAACAAACAATATAATTTTCAATGTAATCACTGCTAAATAAGAAGAGAATACATATTTAATTTAATTCAGGTAAATCGTGTCCTTATCTCAACTACCAATATTGATCCTAGTCTTTTAAACAAGTATTTTCTTTAGTCAATCCTGAGCTCTATATTTTTGAAAAATAGTTGTCATTCTTAATTGGTTTATGCTGTAGTTTTATTAAAGTCTACACCTCAATCACATCCTAATTTATTCATTTCAGATCCACTATTTTGGTGTACAGAAGCAAAATTACATCCTTTGTGTCAGTGTCCAAATACTTAAGTCCTGACATCCTCAGTTTGTGCAAAAGATAGCAGATGTCACTCAAAAGAGCATTATGTTAGTCTTACCGGCATCCTCCCTCTGTGGCTGAAATAAGTCTACTATACGCTCAGAAATGTTCTTTTTAAGGTAAAAGTAACTTGTATTGTTCAAGATAAGCGGAGAAAGGTTTGTTGGTACCAATAAAAAGAGTGAGAATGTGTATCAAATAAAGTGTAAATAAAGAAAAATGTATTTAAACTACACACACATACATTTAGGACAGTTTGAAAATGTAAATTAAGCAAGAAACTAAAATATAATTGTGTTAATTAAAGTTACACCAGTTATCAAATCTCTGGTGAAAATTAAATTAGCAGTAAGTAATTTTGAGTGTATTTAAAGCCACGATGAAAGTAAGAAATGCAAAAGTATGTTTAAACTAAGGCTAATATAATGTGTATTCAACTATCGACTCATATTCAGTCAGACTTTATAATCAATCTTTGGTCGTCTAAAACAGTCTGAGTATATATTAAGCGCTAATAACTGTGAGTGCAAAATGCAATCATTAGCTGTTCACAGAGTTTTTTATTCATTAGTATTAGTATGCTTTGAATTTACTCATTTTTCCACCACCCCAAAGGGGAGGCAAGGGGTATTGTTTTTGGTTTGGTTTGTTTGTTTGTTTCTTTGTTAACACTCTAGCAGCAAAACTATTGGTTGAATTCATACCAAATTGGGTTTATAGATTGCCAGTGACCCAGAATAGATAAGATACATTTTGGGAAAAGTAGCTCAAAGTTCCAATTTTTTTTTTTTTTTTTTCCATTTACTTATAATGGGCAAAATTTCAAATGTCTGTAGCAGCAAAACTATTGGTTCAATTCATACCAAACTGGGTTTATAGATTGGCTGTGACCCAGAATAAATGCCATTACATTTTGGGAAAAGTAGCTCAAAGTTCCAATTTTTTATGAAATTGTAAAATCTTTTTTTTTTTTTTTTTTTTTCCCCCCTTTGACTTATAGCCTAATGTGTGACATTTCAAATGTCTATAAAAACATCAATTTTGTTTCAATTTGCTTCAAACTTGGCACATATATAGAAGGAATTGATGCATAGACATGATGCCATCAGCTGGATCGATGCCAAAATAAGCTACAATACATGCGAGGGGCGGGGTTTGTTGTGCCTGGCACCACTTGTTAAGATTTAAGATCATGCTGTTACAAAGTGTAGGTTTGTATCTAAAATCTATTTGAAATATTCCAACTAAATATTTTTACATTATAAGTAGGAAAGTTTGTGGTGAGTAGCTTCTCATTTCTTCTACAACCATCAGTTTGATAGAGAAAATAAAGATTGGACTGTGTTTCAATGGAAAAACGTCATGCGGTCTGATGAGTCCAGATTAAGTGATTACCCATCATGCCCAGCACCTACAGAGAAGCCTGTGGGGACAGTGTTATGATCTGAGGTTATGTGTCCAAAAAAGGTCACCTGAGTACATGAATATACTGAATGACCAGCATTTTTTCTTCACATTCCAGAATAAAAATCTGAGGATTCATCAGCTCGGGTTCTTTAACAGTGGTTCAGGGACCATGAAAAATCATTTTCACACATGGATTCACATGGATGGAAGAACTGTAACATCACCTTTTAGTGTCTGACCAGCCATTATGAGTTTTGACTATGTTGGATTTTTTTCAGCCAAAAGTGACCATATTTGGACAAAAGGGGCGGAGTTGTATAAACTAGAGGGGCGAGAGGTGAGCTAATGCTAACCTTACTGATTCAATAAAACTGTAATAAAACTTCATCAACCACTCCATCACAGGCATTTTTATGCATACTTTAGTGCAGGGGTGGCCAACCCTGGTCCTGAAGAGCCACTATCCTGCATGTTTTAGATGTTTCCCTCTTCCAGCACACCTGATGGTCATTATCAGGCTTCTGCAGAGCTTGATAATAGGCTATTCATTTGAATCAGGTGTGTTGAAAGAGGGATATATCTAAAACATGCAAGATAGTAGCTCTGCAGGACCAGGGTTGGCTACCCCTGCTTTAGTGGAACATGTTAACCACAACTAAAGTGGAGCTGTCTGACAGGAAACATATATTCTTGGAAATTAACTGAAACTCTGATTGCAAGCTATGAGCTGTCATACAGACCTGTCAATCAAAGCCTGACATTGAAGCCTTCTATTTGCCCTGAAATCTAAGTAAAAGAGGAAAAGTTTGAGGATGGACCACTTAGAGAGTCTAAATATAACAGATCAGGCCAGAGTTAGTCCTTTAGAGAGAAGTCCAATAAGGGCACTTTCAGACTGGGTATCCAGATCTGTGCTGTACCTGGATACGTTCACACCTTTCCCACAGATGTTGCGTTCAAAAGCACATGCCGCGGCTCGTACCCGAAAACAAGTGGGTGTTACAGGGTCGACACAGTAGGTGGTGGTGTGGAAGGAATTCTGTAACTATCCAACAAACGCGGAAATGACAAACCCTGTCTTACAAGTATTCAGTGTAGCCACCACCTGCAACACAGACATCAATGCGATAAGAGAATTTCTCCCAGACACATGTCACCATATCACAATCCACAGAGTTGCTCACTGTTGTTATTCAATGGGTAGGGTCATCGAGGTTAGTGGGTAGTGGTGGAACATAAACGCGATCTTTTAAGAGAAAAAAAAAAAAAAAAAAAAAAAAAATCACACATGGTGAGTTCTGGGGATCTTGCGTGTCAAGCACAAAGAGCAAAGTCTTGGGCCCCCTTCTGACCAATCCATTGGTGGAGTACTTTTTCATTTAAAAAAGCTCAAACTTAGAAATCTCCTCTTTCAAATGGTCACTGACTCATTCCGTGACGATACTTGAGAACTGAAGCAATATGTCATAAAATCGATTCATTCTTTTTGAATAACCCTGTTCTTTTCTCTGTTAGCCTGTTTGACGCAAAGAGAAGAAGAGTGACCTTCGTTGTCCCTGATATATCACCGAGTGGTTCGGTCGATAAGGTGAGCCTGTGCCGCGTGGATCCAAGGCTTTTTCAGGAGACAACAGGAGCACCGTCTATGTTCTCGTGGTGATTAGGTAATTTCCATTGTCGGAGTGGTGATTAGATCACTTGGGTCTCAGGTACGGATCGCTTTCACACGGCAATGTTTCCTACTGGAATCCATGCAGTCCGTATCCAGGACTACCTTCTCAGCTGGACTGTGGTACGATAGTCATGCATGGAGCGTTTGCATTCACACTGATAAAATTAAGTGGACTTTGGGGGTCCAAGTGGACTTTGGGGGTACTCTGATACGGACTCGGATACCCGGTGTGAAAACACCCATAGTCTGCGGTGTGGGATCAGGACTCTCTACAGAGTCAGGTCTGGACAGCTTCTGCATTACAACTTTACGATGATTCCACACTAGCTCCATTTCAGAGGTCCATACCCGTTAGTGTGAAGACTTTAAAGTAAATCCATTTTTCTTTTGTGCATACATCTTTACCTGTCACATCACATCTTTCAGACGTCAAATATTACATCACTTTATGTTTTCTCACTTCATTAAGTAACAAATGCAGTTCAAAACAATTGGTGTTTATTGGGCTCCAGCTGTTGCTAAGCCACTGTCGAAAGGCTGCAGAATTATGGCCTGTCTGCTCACCATTAACAGACATATCCATATGCTGGCTCCAGATGCCCAGTGTCTCTGCTACTTGCTCATTATCTGCTCTGCGTTTATGAGCTGGCAGAGTGGAAATCATCTCTCATTCCAAGTGCAGCTGGAAACATTTGAATATTATGCTCTTAATTTGTTTTTAGAGTATGCTTTGCTTATTGAAAACAGTTTTATCTGTTTTGATTCTAGGAAATCACATACTTTTTATTCAGACTAGGCCACAGCAAGACTCAATAAATTACTGTTATCTAGGATTTCTTTTTTTTTTTTCTTTTTTTTTTAAACAGAGCAAAACAAAACATATTGCCGTGCCTGTGTATTTCAGTCTCCAAACATATACACTTAAACAGTTTTATAGCCTGTGGAAAATGTTTTGCATGTTGAATTTTTTTATCATAGAACTAAATACATGTAATGAAACATAATAAAATGTGGACAATGACAAAACATAAACGGTTTTAAAACTATTTTCCTTTCAAATAATATTTTTGTTGTTGTTTAATCTTTGAGAATCCAATGGACAGAGAAGTTATAAAACGTATCTGCATTTTTGGCCAACTGGTGCTGATTCTCTGCACATCCGTGAACGGACTTTATTTACCAGAGATGAAAGCCCATTGTTGGGTTTAATTATGGAGCTGAACTGCTGTGCAGAGCAGCAGGATGCTTCCAAAAGGTAAAGTGGACAGGATCATCTGAAGACAGTTCAACATATTTATAACTGTGTGCCTGGAGAATCTGTGTGTCGTCCTGCACCTGTTGTTGACGTGAATTAAAGTTTAAAGGGGTCATATTTTGCAAAACCGACTTTTATTAGTCTTTGGTTCATTTATTTGTGTGTTTGGAGCCTAATAGTTCAAAAAAGTCTAGTAAAGCTATCTTTATATTCATTTTTGGAAAAATCAAGTAGATTTCTACAACCTGTTTTAATTCTTACTTAATTTGTTATGTCTATAACTAGTTACATCATAACATTTGCACATATAAGGTCAAGACTTCTGACTAAGATTTCTCCGAGTACGACATAATTGTTTGTCAGCAGCAGCGGTTGTAGTCCATACTGAAAATATGTCCAAACTTTGAGCCGATTACCTAAAATGTTCAGTTGTTGGTTGAACAGGACAGAGAAGCACAGCCAACAACCTGGAGGGGGCGGGGCATGAAGTGGCTCATGTGCATTTAAAGGGCCAGCGCTCAAAACGACCTTTCTGGTGTCATTACTCAGAAATAGGGTTGAAGATGGACCTGTGGAGTTGAATTAATGAAGAATTCAGACCCAAGCATAGCATTTACAGTTTATGTAGACCACAGGGAAATGTTTTAAAATGTATAATTCCAATTAAGAAAGCAAAATATCACTCCTTTAAAACAAAAGCAAAAAATGTAGTACTGAAAGATAAGGTCGTGTTCTGTCAATATAAGTGCTGACATGTTTTAATAAGGATACCATTTGTTTAATATAGTGACTCTTGTGTTACTTCTGTGTTCCTTTCAGATACGCAGCTCTGGAAAGGTCCTGGAAAATGACTAAAATAATTTCTAATTTCTAAAATAATTCCTAAAATAATTATTTCTAAAATAATTTCTGTAAAATGAGATCCAGATAACAATGCATGTCACAGTGGAAAAGATAAAAAGGACTCTTAGATTAGAGACATGTTGAAGTTAGTGGTGTTAGGAACATTGTACAGCATCATTTTCAAGATTTGTGGTTCATGCAACAGAGGTAACTCCTCATTTTGTCTGGGCTGGTCAAAGTTTTTTTCCCATTAAGAATCACCCTGTTCAGTGTCACCTTCATGTACATTTCAAGCCTGAACTGTCTAAATATACAATAATATCTTATATAAAACAGTAGACTTCTTTTAATCTTCACCAGGTGTATTGTTACACAGCACAGCTCAGGGCAACAGAATAAAAAAAAATTTTAAAAAAAATTAAAAAAAAACTGATAGAAAAGAACATGTCTCATTTCTAGACTTTTATTTTATGACTTCAAAGCACTTCAAAGTATTAAAAAAAGATTCACTGTGCAATTTTATGGTGACCTACAATAATGGAACAAACAATTCCAGTAAATTATTAAACTCTAATTTTCACTATAAACAAAACAAAGGCCTTGTATCTTCTAACAAACTGATGGCATTTTCATACTTGGTGTCTTAAACACGTCCCTTGTAAATGTTACACTGATTAGCCTCCTTTGGCCCATTTTTCATTATGACTCTATTCTTCTCTTATCATATAAAAAGCCTCCTGTTCGCAAAGACCATCAGCCTGTTTCTATTAAGGAACATGTGACCGATAACAGAACTGTGCTCAATTAAGAAGACTCTTTCTAGGAGGAAACCTGATAACTTTGACCCTGTGTGAGGAAAAATTAAAGGCCAGCGCTGATGCAGAAGGAGGTACACACTTCTTCTCCACTTTTGTCCCTCGGTTGTCGTTGCATCCTTGCTATAATCCGTCGTTACATTCCTGTACTTTGTGTCCTCTTTACTTTCGTCTTTCCTTTTCCTCGTCAGCACTACTTGGGCTCTCCACTGATTCATTTCTCTCTGTTTTCCCCCTTTAACCCCCCTCGTCTTTCTCTTTTCCTCTGCATCTTGTTTTGTTTTGCCTTCAAAATTTGCACTTTACAGCGTGATAATAAGCTGTCTGTCTGGGCGTGCAATGGCCCCCAAGAGCTATGGTGTACACAACTATGGGTGTGTGTGTGTGTGTGTGTGAGACAGAAAAGACACTGGAGTTGCTAAGTGTTTGTATGAGTGACTGTTTGTGTGTTTGTGTGCTGGTGTAGACATGTAATTGTGAGAATGAAAGTGACAATGACATTGAGTGTGTGTATATATCTGCAAGTGTGTGTGTGTGTGTGTGTGTGTGTGTGTGTGTGTGTGTTTGTGTGTTTGTGTGTTTGTGTGTTTGTGTGTTTGTGTGTTTGTGTGTGCTCGCGTGACATCCATCAGTTTCTCTCAGAGTGTGAAGACGACCCACAGAGCAGGAAGCAGGGATAAGGCGCCACACCCCCCGCTGGTGAAAGAGAGAATGAGCAGGGCAGATAATGCCCTCTTATCTCACCCACCACCCCCCTCGCCTCCCTTTTTTCGCCCCCAACCCGCCTCCACTCTCTCTCTCACACACACAGACAAACTCCCACTTCTCCTCCCGACTTCCTCTCAGCAGGGAGGAAAAGCTTTAAGTTGGATTTGGCGGTGATGGGAGGTGGTGTGTTGTGATGCTCACGTCGCAAGATGCCAAACACATAACTCGCAGAAACACTCACTTTTAATCTAAATGGAAAACAAACTCACTCTCACATATGCAAACACACTGTCTTCTTCACTTGTGACAGCAGTGTGTGTATGGGTCCGTGCGCGTGATTTTAGTAGCCAACTCCAGCTAGAAAATTTGTATTCATAATAATCAGCCTGCAAATGATGACTTGATGTGTGCAGGAGGGAGTGTGTTTGTGTGCATGACGAGGATTATATGAAGAAAAAAAAAAAAGAAAAAAAATCAGTCAGTTGAAACAACATAGCTGCGCAAGAGTAAATAAATAAAACTGACTTGTGTGGGTTTGTGAAAAGTGTATCTAAAAAGTCATTAATTCCTTGCTAAACCAATTCGCCAATTCGTAACAGTCACTTTTGTGTCGTCGAACAGAATAGGAAAGGGTCCTCTCTAGTCCAATTACCTGAGATTAGTTCATTTAAGTAAAAGGCTGCAAGACTAAACACTCATTTGTAGGTCATGTAAGGTGACAAAGCCACTCTTTTACTGTTGTTTGTGGGTGGTTTTATGCCTTTATTTGATAGTAGAAAATGGAGAGTGTCAGGAAATGAGGGGAAAGACAGTAAGGAGAACAACATGCAGCAAATCGAATCACAGACTAGCAGCTCAGGGCATTTTTTCGCCCATGTGGTACGCGCCCTAACCACTAAGCTATCGGGTCGCCTTTTAATAATTTATCAAACTAATATCAGAGACACAATCTTCAGACACCGGCCCCACACTATGCAATTGTACGCTATCAAATCAGCCAATCTCTTGATAAAATTAATCGCTTCAAGTCTGCTGATGCTAATAATCTCCTGACTGTATTATCTTCACAAGCCCCCAGTGGGAATCTGTGTGTGTTAGAGCAGTCATTATTATGTTTATACATGCGGTTGGGAGGGAATAGGAATGAACAGATTTTAAGGGGGGATTCAGAGAGAGAAAGAGAGTGAGAGACATAGTGAGTATACGCGCGTCTGCATTCCATTATCTTTGTCATTAACGACAATAATGGCACTCGTTGTGGGCACCTCGGGCTATGTTTTGAGCATCACACACACACACACACGCACAGACACACAGACTCCTGGCCTGCATCTCTGCTTAATTGGGAAGGGAATAGTCTCGGTGTGGGCGATCACACCTAGAGCCCCTAGCTCATTGACACAAGGTTAAAGACCCATTAACTTGACCAGCAGAAAAGCTGAAGAGCAGGCAAAAGGTGGAGTAAGGGAGAGAGAAAGAAAAAAAGGCTCACATAAAGCTGGGAAAACATCGTAATGCAGCCGTTACACACATCGTTTTTCTGTTGTTAGTATTGATCGTGGGAAATCCTTTTGATGTGACAAAAAAGGAAAATACCTGCCCTGTCGCTCTGGTAATAACATGCATATTGAGGAAACACACCGCGCACGATTGACTCTCCTCAACGCCTTCACTTTGCATTTATGAACTAAAATTTATGTATGTATGTATTCACGCTGCCCACTGAGAGGTAGCATGTTCAGATCTGATGCCAGAGTCTGGAATCTGTCTGAGGCAGCGGGAGGTTATGGTTAGCTTAAACACTACATTTTGCAGAGACACAGAAAAGAAATAAATTAATTCAAAATATGAGCATTGATTGTAATCTGTGTAGAATCACATAGTAAATGCAAAGTTCAGCACTGATTTTCATACGGAGGAAGCTGTGACCTTTTTCAGGTTTTCCTTGTGTACGATGAATAAAATATCAGTTTACAAAGCAGCATCGTGTCACGAAATATGACATTAATAGTCTTGTCAAGTGTGTATGTGCGCGTCACTCATAGTTCCTGACATTCACTCCATGCTTTCACAAACGGGTGCATCTCCTTTGCCCCCTGTCTGTCAAGAAAGGACCATTTCACTGAGCATCCCGTGAAGAGGAAGATGCATTTTTTTTTTTTTTTTTACTTTTTTTAAGCTTCTGAATAAAACTGCTGAAGTCAAAGTGAGAAAAGTCCGGAGGGTGAAGGGCTGGGTAAATCAATTCCTTTTGAGCCGAGCTTTTGTGTGCTGTCTAATAAAGATGCATGTTTTTCTTTTGAAATCAAGTCAGATAGCTTATAAACGGAATATTCATGTAGAGAGAATAATTAAGGGGAAAAAAAGCCTGTTTCTGAAAGAATCCTAATGCAGCTTTGCCAGTGTGGTGCCTCCACTTGATAGATGTGTAGGTCAGCTGGTGTGAAAGTCTGTTTGATACTTTACCAGGCTGTGTCTTCTTAAACACAATTTTATTAAATGAAAATCAAACTCACTCTCCATTATCACAAGTGTAACTGGTAAGTTGAACACATTCCCTTTATAAAATGTTCTTTTTTTCTTACCCTCATGACAACTTTACCCCCTTTTGGCACTTTTTTTTTTCCAGATTAATTCACACTGACAGAAAACCTGCTGGCAGAAATTCATCTTTTCCTCATTTATTTGCCTTTGCAATTCAGTCATATACAGGTTTTTATGAAATGTGCAGCATTAATATCATGTAGCAATGCTCCTCATCCCCTCGGTTGGTAATTTCATCACTTATGGTGCATTACTTCACAGAATATTGATATAAGAAATGGTACAAAATCAAAAGACATCAAACAGCTCATTTAATTTGACCAGTCTTTGAGATTCATGTTTCATTTACTACCAGCGTGGTTTTTCACTTGCTACTAAGATGACGAGATTGAGCAGAGAAAAACAAAACAGGTAAATTTGAGAGCTCATTTATTATTATTATTATTATTATTATTATTATTATTATTATTATTATTTTATTTATTTATTTATTTATTTATTTATTTATTTATTTATTTATTATTTTGGTATCGATCCAGCTGATAACATTATGTCTATGCGTGGTGATGTCAGCATATCAGCTGTCTCTATATATGTGCCAAGTTGGAAGTAAATTGAAACAAAATTGTTTTTATAGACTTTTGAAGTTTCACCCATTAAAAGTCAATGGAGAACTTTTTTTTTTTATTCATAAAAAATATGAACTTTGACCTACTTTTCCCAAAATGTAATCACATCTATTCTGGGTCACTGGCAATCTATAAACCCACTTTGGTATGAATTCAATCAATAGTTTTGCTGCTACATACATTTGAAATTTCACCCATTATAAGTAAATGTAGAAAAAGAAAAAAAGATTTTAAAAATTCATTAAAAGATTTTAAGTTTGACCTACTGTTCCCAAAATGCAATGAGATCTATTCTGGGTCACTGGCAATCTATAAACCAAATTTGGTATGAATTAAATCAATAGTTTTGCCACTAGAGTGTTAACAAACAAAGAAACAAACAAACCGAACCAAAAACAATACTTCTTGCCTCCCCTTTGGTGGGTGGGGTAATAAAATGTATGTACATTAACACTGATATATCTAAGTCCCACCAACACAGCTGTCATTTCTATGGTCATTGTATAGAATTAGTAGCCTATAACGTGATAAAATGTATTGTTTCTGTCTCTGCAGAACAAACTCCCACTAGCAAAAAAAAAAAACAAAAAAACATGAACACAAAACACAATACAGACAACTTATTTACACTATTCAAGCAACAACGTCTTATGGCAGCCATACGTTGCCGTCTCCCACATGGCAACCCATATGCCATCACAGCAATCTAAGCTGTGACACAAATGCTCTTATATGGCTAATAATAACTCTGAACTCACAGCTTTGATCTGCTGCAAAGAAAAAAAGAGCCGGAAACACAGAAGGAAACAGGTGAACATACTGAGCTCAGCCAATTACATTTTTACACTTTTCATGCATTTTTTTTGTACCTGTGTGTTGTGTCGAGGTTACACCAGGTAAAAAAAGCACATGCAAAATAATTTGTACAAATTTACTTTGAACTGAGCTGAGGTGAATTTAACTTCACACATAAATAAGCTTTAAAAAGATGGACTGATATGTCACTTCAGACGCACAATGAGAAAGATGAGTATCTGTAACGGCCCATAAACACTGGCTTCATCTTGTTATGAATTAGCACTTTGTTTATTAGACTGTAGCACTTGAAAATGTCATACTTCAAATTTGTCAAGGAATAAAATAAATCTAACCTGTCTATGAGGCATTTGTACCTTGTGACTGTACTTGGTGTACACAGCACCAACGCTGAACACTGTAATGACATAAAGGTCAAGGTTGACACCCAAAGAACCATACACAAGCTTCACAACCATGAAGGAAATCAGTGAGGAGTAATCACACTGATGGACAGACACATAGACAAAAAACCCTTCAGCTAACCTTCAGCAGGGGTAATAAGGCTGAATATAATGCAACAATAACTAGTGTTGGAAAGGATACTCTGACCAAGATGTACTGAACTGGACTACAGCTGCAACTTTAAAGGTACGGGAGACTTTTGTGACCAATTTTTCATCAAATCTGTAAAACCTCAGTCATAGCCTCAGTATCACAAATCTGTAAGTCTTTCTGTGATTACTCACCTGAATCTCTTCCATTACAGTGAACAATTTCTTAGTGCCATGCACCATAAACAAAACGTGTGTTTACATTCAGAGCCGGGAGGTAACTCGGGCATCTTCGGAATTTTGTTGCAACGTGCATTATGGGAAAGGGAGGTTTGCACAGCCACCTGGAATGGCAGCGCGACCATATGATATTATATGGATGAAACAAACACGCGGAAACATCTGAAACGTGGAAACGGTTGGAGAAATATGCATAGAGGGAAGGGAGCTCCTGCCGTTTCAGCGTTGTGTCTTTAGCAGCTGCCGCTGTCAGGTGGCTAAGCGAGCCTCCTTTTCCGCAATGCACATAGCTTATTTTGGCAGCGATCCAACTGATGTCATCATGTCTAAGCATGTGCTGATGTCAGAATATCAACTGCCTCTATATAAGTGCCAAGTTTGAAGTAAATTGAAACAAAATTTATGTTTTTATAGACATGTGAAATGTCACCTCATAAAAAATTTGAACTTTGACCTACTTTTTCCCAAAACAAAATCACATCTATTCTGGGTCACTGGCAATCTATGAACCCAATTAGATATTAATTCAACCAATGGTTTTGCTGCTACAGTCATGTGAAATTTCGATACTTTTTAGTAAATGGGAAAATAAAACAAAAAAAAAAAAATTTAAAATTAATTAAAAATTTAAAATTTTACCTACTTTTCCCAAAATGTAATGGCATCTATTCTGGGTCACTGGCAATATATTAACCCGACTTAGTATGAATTGAATCAGTAGTTTTGCTGCTAGGGTGTTAACAAACAAAGAACCAAACAAACCAAAAACAATACCCCTTGCCTCCCCTTATTATGAAAGTGTTTACATTTACAAACTATGCGTTCACAAAAAATGTGAATAACCTGAACAACCTGAAATTTCTTGAGAAAAATGAGTGCAATTTTAACAATATTATACCTCATCTTATCATTTACACATGCACATTACAACTTACAGATCACAGTGGATCTACAAAGGCACCAAACATTTAGTAACAGCATCTGGAACCAAAAAATATACCATTTAACTTTGTGTTTAAAACAACTTGTCAAGACCCAGTGACACCTTTCACTCTTAATGTTCTCTGTGTAATTTTTGCTCTACAAATTCATCTTGAAGCCCATATCGGACCCTTTGGGCTGGTTTTAGCCCATGGGCTGTATGTTTGACACCCCTGCACTATGGAAAAGTGAAGCCACTATTTCCCAGTTTCCTTGTAGAGCAGTGGAGTCATTTCCAGGTCACATCTGACACAATCTGATTGATGATCAGTGATTCATGTTCTTCATCCAGCTACCCATACATCCATCCATTTTCCACTGCATATCCAGGAGTGAGTCTCAGGTACGGCTGCCTCAGCACATATGCCCAGACCTCCCTCCTTCCAGCTCCTCCAGAGAGGCATTGTGGAGCAGAAGATTTCCACTATGAAGACACACTGTGAAAGTGGGCTCCATGATCCTTCTGACTTTTTTGGGTTTTAAGCAGGAGATGTCAGAAAAGTAACCACAGGGATAACTGGCTTGTGGCGGTCCAGCGTTCATAGCGATGTTGCTTTTTGATCCTTCCTTTCATTGTGAAGCAGAATTCACCAAACACTAGAGTCACCCACTAACAAGGAACAGGAGCTGGGTTTAGACCATTGTGGGACAGGTTCGTTTCACCCACTGATGATGTGTTGTTGCAATAGTAATCCTGCAAGGCAAGAGATGTAGCCCCTCCAGGGTGTCCTGCGACTCCTCCTGGTTGGACACGCCTGAAGCACTTCGGTCACAACCCACAGCTCGTGACCATAAATACAGATAGGAACACAGATCTTCTTACCTTTTGGATCAGCTCCATCTTCACCGCAACTGACCGCCTCATTCAGCCCATCAATCTCAACCTCCATCCTTCTTTCACTTGTGAAAAGCACCCCAAAAGGCTCACGCTTCCACATTCAGGGCAGTAACTCATCCCTCAAACCAGAGTGGGCACTCTACCCAGCTCCAACTGAGAACTGTGGCCTCGGACTCTGAGGTGCTGATCTTCATCCCAGCTGCTTCACACTCATCTATAAACCTCTCCAGTTCGAGCTGGAGGTCACAGTTTGATGAAGCCAACAGGACCACAGCGTCTGCCAAAAGCAGAGCTGTGATCTTGAGGCCACTGAACTGAATACCCTCCACACTCGCCTGCGATGACGAAATGGTAACTCAGATTAAAAATACTGTAAATTGAAGAAAATATGAAGTGACATGTTTGAGTGTATGTAACCCATTTAACTCATAAAGACCAAGAGCTATTTTTATGGCAGATCCAAAATAGTTTTTTCTCTATATTTAACTTTTCTTAATTGATTTATCGTCATTTATTATAAGATTATCCTCTGCATTTTGTGGCGTTTCAGTGAAAATCAGGTATTCATAAAAGCTCTGATTAACCCATAAAGACCTAGTGATACTTTTGTGTCAGTTCCCAAATGGATTTTTGTGATTCATCACCTTTTGTTGTAATATTATCCTCTGTATTTAAAGTTTTTTAAGTGTAAATCAGGTATTAGGTAAATCAGGTAAAGCTCAGAGGAAATTCAAAGGTTATTATATTAAATCAGAAAAAAATTAGGGAAAAGTTACTTTTTCAGCAAAAATATCACTGACTAAATATAAAACAGAGTGTGTCCATCCACTGTCATTGATCCAACTCCATGGGTTTTACTGGTGAATCAATGTTGTACAAGATGACGGTGTTTCCATGTTCACTACGGAGCCTCTGAACATCCAAATGGGTCATATCTGATGACCATGAAAAGATGACAAACTGCATTTTACACCAATTATTTACATGTATTGATAGGATTAATGGATTGACAGGTATTAAAAAATTTTTGTTCAATAAATGCTTTTGGATGATGGTGTGTGTTTGGGTCTAGGGATGTAACGATTACCAGTATAACGATAAACCACAGTAAAATTGCAGACGGTTAGTATTACCATTTAAATTCTAATTATCATGATACCCATGTTTGATTACCGGACTTTTAGGGGAAAAAACCCTATGTAAAGATATGCTTTTATGTCAAATATTTGAGTATAGTGTTAATTTATTACAGTTTTAATTTTATATATCTAATATTTGGAACCAATATTCACTTTTAAAGTCTTTGAAAAGGTTTGTTAAGCATCTTTGTGTTATTTATGCAATAAATTATATACATTTTTCAAATTGGATTTTATATTTTTTGTGTTTTTTGTCCTTTTGTGTTGATATAGTAGGTTAAAGTGAAAAAAATAGGCACATGATATAAATGAAGTTGTGCTGAAAAAAAAAGATACCAAACATGGGTATAGTAAACATTTCTTTATATAGTATATAAAGGCAAAATCAGAAGTACTGAAAAATGGCCAAAATAGGCTCAGACCACTAAGGGTTAATACTAGAATGTTTCTGCAACAGAAGGTACATTGTGCCAATTATTTTATTTTATTTTTTTATTTATTTATTTATTTCAAAATACAACTTGGTTAAATTATTTCAGTGTGTGTATCAGTACTTTTTGAACATTTTGAACACAATTTCAACAATACCATGGTAATAATGATAACCATGATAATTTTGGTCACAATAACCGTGATGTGAAATTTTCATATCGTTACATCCCTATTTGGGTCTTTATGGGTTAAAGTTGAAGATTATTATATATGAAAAAGAGAAAACTGAAGAAAAAGTGACTTTTTCAGCAAAGATATCAATAATTAAATATAAAAACAAGTGTCTCCATCCTCTGTCATTGATCCAACTGCATGGGTTTTACTGGTGAATCAATGTTGTGGAAGATGACGGTGTTTCCACATTCACTACTGAGCCTCTGAATGTCCAAATGTATGTGATGACCATGACAAGACGACAAACTGTATTTTACACCAAATATTTGCATGTATTTGTAGAATTAGTGGATTAACAGGTATTAAACATTTTACATCAGTAGATTCTTTTCATTGCCAGTGGATGTTTGGGTGTTTAAGGGTTAAATAAAAAGGTGACACTATTGAGTTTGTTTTTTTTTTTCCTGTTAATTTATTCAGAATAAACATGAGTGTACAGGAGATTAGAGTAGAGGGAAAAGAAAAAGGAATGGAGTGAGACAAGAGACCGAAAGATGTACAGCAAACGAAGGGAAGCGAACAGATGGTGGTGTGCTCTCAGGTGTACCAAGACCTGCAGAGAAAGATCTGTTTCTCGGAGGGAGAGAGGGAGAGATGGAGGGATAGGTGAGGAGTAGAAGGCTATGAAAGAGATACATGGCAGAAGTGAAGAAAAAAAAGCTTGGGGGAAGAGGATGATGACGAAGGATAGATCGGAAGAGAGGGCGAGAGAACGGAAGCTGGCTGCAGTAAAGGGACGGATGGAGGCATGTCGAGCGGGTTAGAAGTTGAGGTGAGAGGCAGCGGGAGGCTACGTGACCAAAAGAGATGAAAGTGGAGTTGGAGAGGGGGGAAAAAAAACCAAAAAACTTTGAACTACTCAGATCTGCTCTAGAAGAGGAGGGACAAAAGGACATACAGTACACAGTATGTAAGTATGAAGAGGCACAGAGGATAAAAAGGACAGAATATGGGCAAAAAGACAAGAGACATGCAACAATGTCAGGACGGAGACATGAAAGATACGGGAAGTGCATGAAAGGGAAGGTGCAGGAAAGAAATACAGGGATAGAGGATTACTCCGATGTATAAAGTCTGCAGAAAACTGGAACAAAAGGATGGAATATATAGACAAAGATTTCCAGCTGTTCATCCTGTCCTTTGTCTCCTGAAGCTTATAAATATGGAAAGCTTTCTAATCTTTTCTGCCTTCTTTTCCACTTCCCTCCCTTGTTTCTTCTGTCTGTCATCTTTATTTATTGGTATTTTTCCCCCCAAACATTTCTTCTTTTCTCCAATCCTCTCCACAAACACCTCTTACACCCTCCAAGTACCTCTAATTACTTGTTTTCTTTTCTGAGCAATGCAACCCTTACAAAACCTAATTTATAATAGAAGTGAACATTTCTAGCAACATTTCCTGCAGGTGGGGCTGGACAATGTGTTGAATTAATTAGATTTAATTAGTTTTTTCCTTTCTAAAAATTGCCAGATTATTTATTCGAGGAGTTTTCTTGTGCAATTGAATACATTTCTTGCACAATATATAGTTTTGTTAAAGAGAAATCATCATCTTTTGTCATTATGCAGTGAAAAAAAACTAATAAAAAAAAATCATGAATCATCCGAGACACTGAAACAAAAAGAATAAGTTTAAGTTATCCTGTCATATTGTCCAGATCTATGTGCAGACATGATGCACATTACATGTATTCCACAGGGTCAGATCTGTGTGAAATATCTCAAATGTCTCTGTGTTTCTGCATTTTCGGCATTTAAATTTAGCTGCAGTCATTCACATAGGTTTCAGTCTTATGTGCATATTGTCCAGTAAAAGTCCAACTCCACCCACGGGATGATTCTGAAAACTGCAAAGTCGGAAAAACGATGAGGTGTTGTAGGTGATCGGTGTCTGAGTGAAAGTGACAGGAGCAGTTCAGGCGCATCCGTAAAACAGAGAATCACTTATACAGAACCACATGATGCTATAAAAGGGTTAAATTGAGTTTTTGTTCCAATTTTATCATAAAAATAGTCTTGCCTAAAATTAACATTGGTTTAAGTATGTATCATAATCAGAATATTTTCACCCGTTTCCTGTTTTTCTTGCTACATGGATCTGAATCTTCATAAACCTACCAGAGCTCACAAACAGACCAGTTCTTCAGCCTGTATTGTTGGGTCACCCATGTTTCAAAACCGTATTTTGACTCAAACCACCAAATTAATTAATCAACTAAACAGCAATTTTATAAAACAAATTTCAAGTTCAGTGATTCAGAATAAGTTGATATAAAAGGCTTTAGTTTGACTCGTCTGAGAATGAATGAGGTTTGGCAGATTCTAACTGAAGGACAAGTGGATTGGACACCTCTGATTAGAGATGTAACGATGTTTTCATAGAGCAGAGGTGTCCAAACCTGGTCCTCGAGGGCTGGTATCCTGCATGTTTTAGATATTTCCCTCTTCCATCACACCTGGTTCCATTAATGATCAGCTTATGCTCATGCTCTGCAGAAGCCTGATAACAATGGCTTCCAGGTGTGATGGAAGAGAGAAATATCTAAAACATGCAGGATACCGGCCCTTGAGGACCACAGTTTGACACCCTTGATCTAGAGTCATCAAAGTCCAAGAGGATTTTCAAACAGGAAGTGCTAAGTTGAGCTGTTTTTCGCCGAGTAAAAAGCAGCTTGTCATTCTTTATATTTTAGAATTTCCACTTTTATAACCGTGTATTTGTTGGATTTTCGTGTATTTTTCTCTGTTCTTCACTTTTTATATCGTTAGCACGTTGACTTGTGGGGAACCGCAGGTCATATTAATACCACTATCTAGGGACTGAAGTTAGTAAATGCGTCGTTCCTGTTTTTAACTTCATTTCCCATCATGCAATGTGGTACTGCACTTCTCATCAACAGTCATGAACTGAAGCTAGTGAATATGTTGTTCCTGTTTTTAACTTCATTTCCCATCATGCAGCATGGTACTACACTTCCGGTCAACCAAGCAACGTGATTGTAAGGCTATTGTATTCCAAAATGACTGATATCTCCCAAAATATTGGGCCTATCAACTTGCTGAGATATTTTATTTGGGAACGGGACTATTCTCAGCTATAGGTACCAAATTGGCCAGATAAAAATGTCTCAATTCTCAAAAAAAAAAAAATGTCTCAATTCCTCAGAACTGTGCAGATACACACACACACAGACGCTCTGAGACCTACCAGTATTATTATA
This sequence comes from Sphaeramia orbicularis, assembly GCF_902148855.1. Classification (NCBI taxonomy): domain Eukaryota; kingdom Metazoa; phylum Chordata; class Actinopteri; order Kurtiformes; family Apogonidae; genus Sphaeramia; species Sphaeramia orbicularis. Next base: position 24,653,252 of record NC_043965.1, read on the forward strand.
TAGATAGATAGGTCTTGATTTATTGATTTAGTGATTTATTCCGAATATGCTATGAAATTTAACATATATGCGAACAAGCAAAACATGCATAACACAAATCTCAACAATCATAACAATCTTAGACAGAAGAACAACACAATAGCTCCATTTACATGCCTGAAAAGGGGTGGGAAGAAGTGCAACTTATTTAATCCCACCCCCTCTCCCTAAAATATTATCAATAATATATATATGTCCCTCTTTTTTTTTACCTTCATTTCCTAATAAAGTCTATTCTGATTCTTACAGAATGCAGTTTTTTTCCACATTTTTGTAGATTTGCATGTGTTTTATCACTATTGATGTGTTCTATCATACCTCAGTTGTATGATTCTGTTTACAGCTAAAAAAAAAAAAAAAAACTCTTGTAGTGTTCAGTGTCATTTTAAGTATGCATGAACTACAAACAAGAGATCGTAAAAGTTCATAAAACGTAAAATATTGGCCTGTTTCCCCAAAAAACATAAACTGTGGCAATGAAAGTACAGATTTTTTAATTCTGATACTCATAATGTAATAGTTCTGTGTTAAATTTATTATCACTGAACAAAAACACGACTTTATTTTGTTATTTCCTCAACACTGCCATGAAAAACACAGATAACATGTATAGTCCACTCTCTCTCCTGAACACATAGGACGGCGTCACACTCCCAAGGTCATTTCATATACACACTACAAGACATCTGAATGTTATAACATGCCTGCTCAGTGTGTTGCAGGGATGAGTAAGAAAGAAAAAGGTCAAAGGCAAACTGACAAACGAAGAGAAATTCTATCCTGCGTAGTGTGGATTTTTTCCTTTTTCTGTGCCCCTTGTGTTTCAGAGAGGCCGATCAATACAATTAGCACCCAATGCACTGACATGGCAACTCACACATCAAGACTGAACTCACAAACATCAGTCATAAAACCGGACTTAACATCCTGAAATGCACATACGCTGTACACACTAACACATCGAGCCTGTCCCACATGAAGGCTGTCTTAGAGCGTGAGGACATGCTGATTGATTGTCGCCTGGGGGAGGCTGTCCCTTCCTATTAACATCTCCTCGTTGGTGGGAATGTGCGAATAGATATTTTGCCACCAGCAACGTGAGGATCTGTATGAGCATGTACAAATGTGGGCTTCACCTCTGCCTTACTTGTGTGTGTGTCTTTGTGTAACTATGTTTGAGATTTCAAACTATAACATTTAGGATCAGAAATGAACCATCATCCACTGATATAGGTTTTATTTTTAATGTCATAACTGCTTTACACTTTTTAGTATCGGCAGGTATTGTTCACATATCGGTCATTTTTGTCAGTATCACAGTCACTGAAAAGTGGGAATATCAAGCCACAGAGGAGAAACAAATGTGGCTGAAAGCTTCAATAAGTGGACAGATTGTTGAGAATTATGTTGCCAAATCAATAATTCATTTGCAACTATTGGTATTTACTTAAGAATTAATCTGAACTAATGAATCATATGGGTTTTGTAGTAAAGCTATTTATCTGCACAATATGTCTGCACTCGAAACACAATAGTTATAAGCCTGGCTATCTATTGTTTATCTTTTGTAAAGGTTCTGTTTTTATACAGTATTTCCCATTAATTTTCCAGACTGTGGAGTTTGTGAAATTTGGCATCCCACATTCTGCAAAACTATCTTGAAAAAATGTTATGGCGAGAGGAGACTTAGGGTGCTATGGATTTTTGGACTTGGTCTGAGCTGATTGATGTGGAACGAACAACCAGTCTTTGGTTTGACCAGAGGAGATGTTGTCAGTCCAGATCAAACTAGACAGATTGATGGGATATTTTCACCAATCATAGGAAGTTATAAAAGGCTACCGTCAAAAAAATAGAAATAAATACAAAATAAATAAGAAGACAGTGGTGCATCTCATAAATGATGGCAGTAGGCTGTAAAGAAGCATCACTTTACTCACATCATATTTTCAGCCAAGCACACATTGCTTTGCTAATCAAATGTAAAAGGTGAGTAAAGTTACGGTAAATAACACATAACATGATAAATGTAATGGTAAGCATGATAGAACAGAACAAATTAACATGATAAAATATGCATATAATGTTCAGGTAATGGCAAAAACTGACTGATGCAAAAACAGACTGAGATGACATGAAAAAAACTGAAATATACCCAAAAAAAAAAAAAAAAAAAAAAAAAAAACATTTTCATGCACGGCAAGGGTCTAACATTTGATACGAAATTTGACACAGATTTAGCAAAAAACTGTGTCTGCATTTATGAACCAATAAGGAAGCCGGAACAGTCACTCAAATGAACACATGTATTAGATGGAAAACAGCAATCAAATCCCAACTACATGTATTAAGGGCTAGAATTAAATATTCAAAAAAGGAAATGACACACTGTGAAAGAGCCTAAAGTGGCATCAGATGCAGCAATTTGAGAAAAAAATAACATTGCATGAAAGTATATTGATTTCACGTTTATCTCAGGTAGACTATGCTATTATATTACTATACTACACTGCCTGTTAAAAGGAAGTTTTTCCTTCCACTGTCACCAGTCATAAGTGTTTGCTCCTGGAGGATTCTGTTGGTTTCTGTAAACTGGCTTGAGAGTCTGGTTTCGACCAGCTCTACATGTAAAGTGTCATGAGATAACGTTTGTTATGATTTGACGCTATATAAATAAAATTTGATGATTGATTGATATGAATTACTACTTGCAGGAAAACGTTTGATGAAGAGGACCCATTTACTTTTTTTTTTTTTTTAATTTTGGCCAGTTTTATTAAAAAATGTTTAAAATTGCTGCTCAAAATCATGGACCAAATGTTAAGGCAACAAACAGCCTATGGGAGTGATTCCCAACCTTTTTTGGCTCGTGACCCCATCTTAACATCAGAAATTTCTGCTGACCCCAGAAATTCAAAACCGAGACTTTTTTTTGCTAAAATTAATTTGTTTTTGATCATGTAATAGTTTACTATATTATGTTGAAAATAAATGTTAATTTTAGATGACATTTAGTCTATATAATGTATATTATTATGGACAGAGGCAGAAAAGCCAGGAGATCACTGCACAAAGTGAGAATTTTATTTTCCTTGGTCAGGATATGTACAGTCAGTCCAGCTTGGATTTACAAGGCTGACAATTAATACTGAACAAACAATAACTCAAACTATGAATTAGGAAAGAGCTGCAGCATCTGAAACGGACCGCAATGAACATTTGAAAGATAAACAGTACCACAGGGCTTGATTGTCTCTCTCAACTCATCATTTATTTTTTATTAGTATATATATTTTTTTATCAATTGCTAGAAATTTCAGGTGACCCCATTTGAATTCCAGGCGACCCCATGTGGGGTCCCGACCCCAAGGTTGAAAAACATTGGCCACTGGTGTAACTGATATGAATGTAGCACAATAACATGTGTCACCCGTCATACTACCCACCTCTATAGATACAACTGTAACTCCAGTGGAAACAGAGAATGTACATTATACATGATATTCCACCTATTACACTGAAATATCACTGAAAATACAGCCAGAGGTTGTGTACATGAAAACAGCACAACTAAAAAATATAGGTCTATACTTCAAAAACATTACTTTTTGCACATAACATAGAGACGGTGTAAAATGCAAACTGTAGGAAAGAACACCCACAGCCCCTGAAGGTGAAAAAAAACCCCATCCTATCTACATGTCAAATTTATATTGCTTTGACCTTTTCCCTCAGGTGCTCCTATTTCTCAGTGCATGCAGAGATTCACTAAACTGCTGATGTCTGCACCACCTTGCCTCTCTCTACACATTTGGATAAAGGGGTGGGTGTGTGGTAAGGGGTGCAATATCTACACCAGCACTTTCAGCTCTTAATTCACACAGATAGGACACATGAATGGCAAAGTGAATTCCCTGGAGCATTTTTCTTCACTCGTTGTGTGTGGTTTTTTTCCCCCTCATAATAAACAGATGGAAAAATATTTTAGAGGGTGAAAATTGGTTTGCTATTTGTGTGTATGTTTGCACACAAAATGTGCTTTTGCCTCAGTCGAGTGAATCTATGTGGGTTCTCAAGGACTTCAAAGGGCAGCCGTAGACAGTTATACAGTTTGTTTACCTTCAGTTATTATTTGTAATGATAATGCTGCGGGTGCGGAGTCGCTGTGAAATAAAGCTGTGATAAATTGAAATTATGTAGCTGTGACCTGTGGCCTTGAAAGCAAATAACTGGTTTCCAGGATGAAATGGGACAATTTCTTTCAACCCACACAACTATGCAATGTCATCCTCCACTGTAATTACATTTTTTTGGTGCAATTGCTTACACACTTGTTGCAGATTTCGGCTTATTGTATAAAACCTCTGCACACAAACCAATAAGTCACTTGTAGGTCAAAATTCAACTCTGCAATCAAAGCCTAACATTCTCTCATTCATTCATTTGTTCATTCATTCATCTTCTGAATTCATCTTCCTCACTAGGGTTGCGGGGGGCTGCTGAGGTTTATCCCAGCTACCAGAGGTGTCCAAAGTATTCACAGTCATTACTCAGGTAGAAGTATAGATACTAGGGTTTAAAAAGACTCCTGTTGAAGTATCAACTCAAGCTTTTAACTCAAGTAAAGTGTAAAAGTACTGGTTTCAAAACTGCTTAAAGGTGGGACAGGAGATGTTTTCCTGGAGCATTTTTTACTATATTGCTTAAAATCCCCTTCACACCCTTATTGCAACCAATTAATTAAATGCTCCAACACAAAAATAAAACATTTTAGTCACCTGTGGAACGGACAGGACTCAAAAAACACCATCCAATCATTTTAACCGGCCCATCGAAATGATTGAATGATGATATGTCTATCAAGCTCAACTGCCATTTGGGATGCACTAGTCTACCTGTTTAAGCCGCATATATGCCCATTGAAAATGAACACATTTTAGTCTGATGCAAATGTATTAAAGAACCATATAAGTGTACTACTGAGCACTAATATGTGTTTCATGGAGCCGAAGATATGATGACCAGTTGAATACAAGTATTGGAAAGGTGCAAAAGTCATGTGTGATGGATTGCGTACAAACCAATAGGGTGTCGGAATGGTACATGTTTATACTTCTTATCCAACCACAATCAAATTCACTCTATACGGATGGTGGGATTTTTCTGGATAGTTTTTTTTATGTGAACGATGACAAGCCAAAATGAAATACAAGTAATGAGGCTATTTTTAAAATGTAAGGAGTAGAAAGTACAGGTAATTGCGTGAAAATGTAAGGAGTAGAAGTAAGAAGTCGGCTGAAAAATATTTACTCCAGTAAAGTATAGAAAATCAAAATTTCTATTGTAGTGCGGATCACATTAAATGGAAGATGAATGTGTGACTTTGAATCTTGATTTAAAATGTCAGATAACCATCATACATCATGAACCAAAATGGAAAAGAAGAAGTTCGTGTGTGCTGAACTTGGAGAAAAGGTCAGATTCTAAGAAAAAGATCTTATCTTGCAGCTTTGTGGTAAAAGTAAGCTGAGTTAATCTTGATAATGAACTTAAGGACTTTCTGTGGTCAAGAATTGCGTAAGTGTTAGAACTAGACGTACTTACGGAAACTCTTTATGGTTAAACTATGCTGTGCAAGCTAAATTGTTGGTGTAAATGTCAAACCAAGGTGTGATTAACTCAGGTGAACTTTCAAATGTGGCTTTTCTTAGAATTAGCTTACGTGGAGTGTCTGTGATGTGTTTCACCCAGCAACAAGTGTTCAACCAGTCACTGAGATTATGTACCAAATATGGAAGTCTTCCAAGTGACAGAAGACTATAAAATGTGATGAAGAAGACAAAGAGAAGAGAAAAATAGTGTGTTTGATGCTAGACTAATTGATAACTGACTTCTTTCTTTTTTGTAACTATTTCTATTTTTGCCTGAAGCAATAAATCAAGTTTTGTTTTAACTTTTTAAAACCTCAACCCTTCTTTTTAGTGAATTCTTCATTTCTCCTGGGTTGGTCCTTCCATCCAAAACATAACTGGTGAGTCAACAATTTAAAAAAGCGACCGCCCTCTGGGGCAGCCCGGATTTAACCGGACAGCCATTTTTACGGAAATATTGGAGTAAGGTGGAGAAACACCGGCAGTCATGTATTGGGCACACAGTTTAAGTCAGAGCAAAACGAAAATAGTTACCCGGTGTATAAATTCTAAAGATATCTGACGCGGTAATCCATTAACTGAAATTAATGGTGGTTTTTGAGATTTACTGTTACTGGCGTGTTCAATACTATTTAAGTAAGGTAATGAAGTATTTGTACTTCGTTACTCGACACCTCTGGGCAAAGGCAGGGTACAACCTGGATGAGTCTCCAGTTCATCACAGGGCTGACATATAGAGACGAACAACCACTCACTCTCACATTCACACCTACGGGTGATTTAGATAAACCAATGAACCTATCAGTGCATGTCTTTGGATGGTGGGAGGAAGAACCCACACAAACACAGGGAGAACATGCAAACTCTACACAGAAAGGTCCCTGGTTGGAATCGAACCCAGGACCTTCTTGCTGTGAGGCGACCAAAGCCTAATAATCTTTTCAAATGGCATTTTGACAATACATACATTATTTAATTTACTGTTAAAAGGGGCAATAGTACACTTAAATATTCCTGTCTTTAGCATCTTGTGTGCATTTTTTCTATTATAAAATCAAAAAAGAGAAGTCAAAGCCTTATAACCTATGGCTTTTGACACATTTAAAGCTAATGTTTAATATTAAAATAAAACTGGTAAGACCTGAAGTAAGGCTGTAGTTGTAAAAATCTTGGCCACTAAAATATAGTCATGATTCTAAACCTGTCCTCTGAACTTATTTTTCCTGTCTTTCTGTGCTGCTGTTTTATAGCGTGCGCATGTAGAACATGTAAAAAGCGATAATGTAGTGTAAGGACTACTCTGTGGTGTCGAAGGGGTTGGAGTAAAGTGGTGGGATAACACAGCTGTCTGAGTCAATCTGTGTCACAGATGACTGTTTCCTAACGTCCTTTGGTTCACTGTCCTCTTGTCACAACTACAGGGACAAGTTAACACGTTTGTGCGTATGTGTCTGCGTGTGTGTTTATGTGTGACCCTCGGCAAGTGCCAGCATCTATGATCAAAACTCACCACCTCCAAGCGTGACACATTAGCCAGTGGCAGCTGAGGGCAAGGACACTATCTGTGGGTTACATAAAGGTCTGGATATGGGTTTTTTTGCACATATACTGTGGTTTTTTTCTGCGGTTTCATACTGGCTTTATTTTACTGTAGGCCTATATATTTGTATGTTGCAGGGCTGCACACTTCTGTTGTGCAATAACAGTTTTGTGCAATGTTCAGTTTTGAATAAATAAATATTTGATATGCATATTTTATACTGCTAAATCCAAAACACTGAATAGTCGGTGTTCACTAAATAAATAAGTGGAGTAAATTATTTCTGATACGCTTTTATTGAACAAATTCAATGTGAATACCCAACCAATACAGAACATTAATTTAAATTAAATATTATAACTATGAGAATAAAGTTAAATTTCCACTTTAATTTTTTTTTTAAATGTCTTCTTCAAGATCATCAAAATATATCTTCAAATGAAAAAAAACATGAAAATGATTATTAAATACAAACTCTCAACAGCAGCAGGAAGTCACGTACCAGAACACACTTAGGACTTCCAAACCACCAATGCATGAACGATATGTATCCACAAACTGTATCATGCACTGAATAAAGTATAAAGCTCATTGTTTACACACATTTGTATTATGGTATCATCAAGTTCTCTTCTTCACATCTGGATATTTTGGCAGATGATCAAAATAACTGTCTTATAATCCTCACATGCTTCAGCTGATCATTTGCATTAATACCTCTACCAAGAAGGTTTTGTTTTCAGGGTTTGTCTGTTTGTTTGTCTGGCTGTTAGCAAGTTAACTCAAAAAGTTATGGACGAATTTAGATGAATTTCTCGGGAAGTGTTGATACTGGCACAAGGAACAAATGATTAAATTTCGGGGGGGGGGGGGCAATATGCCTTGACGGCAGCGTGCACTCTGAGTGCTTTTCTAGTTTTATTTGTTTTGTTCTCTGGTGTGGTAGAAATAAATGGTTGGTCTGTGTAAATACTTCATTTTATTCAGTTTACATTTGCAGTGTTTTTAATCTTCATTCCTGTCCCTGTATTTCTTTTGTCAAACTTCAAATTTTTTATGAATTCTTTAAATCTTTTTTCCCCCATTTACGTATAATAGGTGAAAGTTCAAATGTCTGTTGCAGCAAAACTATTGGCTGAATTCATATCAAATTGGGTTTAAAGGTTGCCAGTGACCCAGAATAGAAATCACTACATTTTAGGAAAAGTAGGTCAAAGTTAAAATTTTTTATGAATTTTTTAAAATCTTTTTTTTTTTCCCCATTCACTTATAATGGGCGGAATTTCAAATGTCTATTAAAACATCCATTTTGTTTCAATTTACTTCAGACTTGGCACCTATATAGAGGGAATTGATATGCTGACATCAGCACATGCATAGACATGAGGACATCAGCTGGATGGATGCCAAAATGAGCTACAATACATGCGAGGGGTGGGGTTTGTTGTGCCTGGCACCATTTGTTCAATCTTGCAATGACGATAAAAATATGAATTATGAATCAGCACTAGTTTTCTGTTTTTCTACTGCTGACTGACAGTGGCCAACGGCTGATATTGGCCTTGACGAAAACAGTATCTCTTGACTAGGAGTTCAAGTATCTTGGCGTCTTGTTCACGAGTGAGGGAAGGATGGAGCGTGAGATTGACAGATCGGTGCAGCATCTGCAGTGATGCAGTCGCTGTACCGGTCAGTTGTGGTGACGAAGGAGCTGAGCTGAGAGGCGAAGCTCTTGATTTACCGGTCAATTTACGTTCCTACTCTCACCAAAGTTCATGAGCTTTGGGTCATGACCGAAAGGACAAGATCCTGGATACATTTGGTCGAAATGAGTTTCCTCTGTAGGGTGGCTGGGAGCACCCTTAGGGATAGGGTGAGGAGCTCAGTCACAAGGGAGGAGCTCAGAGTAGGGCCGCTGCTCCTCCACATCGAGAGGGGCCAGCTGAGGTGGATCAGGCATCTTCTTAGGATGCCTCCTGGACGCCTCCCTGGGGAGGTGTTCCAGGCATGTCTGCTGGGAGGAGGCCTCGGGGAAGACCTAGGACATGTTGGAGAGACTATGTCTCTCGGCTGGCCTGGGAACGCCTTGGGGTCCCCCCGGAAGAACTGGTGGAGGTGTTGGGGGAGAGGGAAGTCTGAGGATCCCTGCTTAGACTGCTGCCCCCTGTGACCTGGCCCCGAATAAGCGGAAGACAATGGATGGATGGATGGGTGGATTGACTACTTGGATTGTAAGGCAAGAAGTTGCTGTGCAGTAAAATGAGTATGTATGCATGTGCCAAATTCAACAGCAATCCTGAAGTGAAAATTTGTTGAATCACATCACATAAAATCTATCCAAACACGAGGGCTTAAATTGAACTATGATCACTTAAGCTGATTCAGCTGAAAAGGAGTCACTCCTTTGCCCTTTCGGGTGCACACAGAAGCCCTCTCCACATTATATTAGTAATCCTCATATCACCTGTTAAAACCTGCCTATTGGAATTTAAAGAGCCAGTTGGCTGACATTGACCACTGAGGACAAATAGAAGTATTTTACCGGCTTTATTCACCTTCAAATAAAGAGGCCTCTTGCTGCACACACTAAGTTTATCATGTACAACCACACATTCTAATAAAGACTGATCCCTAAGCACCATATAAAGACTACCTGATGTACACAGCCATTCAGGCTTTAACCAGCTGATTAACACCCACCAGCACACTCACACAAAGCACGTAAATATTAGAGAACACTCTCAGATGCATGGGAAATACGGAGACAATATAATGCTGAGCGAGGGGGAGAAATGAATAGGCACACAAACACACACACAAAAGCATAACAAACTATGTAGTGCTGCCAGACTTGGCTCACACCAAGGTTATAGAGAACGAGGGATGACTGGTGAGTGGTTGTGTAAGTAGCATAAATGCTTTGCTTGAATTGAATAGATCAAAGTAAGTGGGTCTGTAACGCTACCTATTCTGATCTATTGTTACAATGAAAAGACTTGAAAACACATGTTAAGGACTGCTTCAGGAGAGGAGGAAAAGAGGAAACAAAAAAAAAGAAGAATGAAAAAGCCAGAAAAGCACAACGCAAAAAGACGGGGAGGAGAGTTTAAAGAGGAGGACATGCTGGGCAGGTGGAATGTGAAGTGGGGATACACCATAATAGAGACGTCTTGCAGTGGAAGCTTTAATGCTCCTTTGAGAGCTGCAGACACAAACACTACGAGGATTAAATACAAACCTCAGACCTTTCTTTTCTCTGTCTGCTCTCTATCGCTAGTTTTATCACTTTGAGGTTCTGCTCTTTCTTCTCCTTAATTCTGCTCACACACACACACACTTTGCTGTCTTCAAACTTCGCCTTCACAGTGCAACCACATAAAGCCTGCTTTTTCTGGATCTCACTCATGTTCTGATCTACTTCTGTGTTTCTGCTCTTGATACAGAAATATTCACCCGCTTCAACTTATAGATAGAGCTGAGTGATCTAACCAAAAGATCATGTGATGTTTGTTTCAGGGATGATCCCGATACACCACCTGAATCTCAATTTTCTCAGTTCTTATATAAAGGAATGTGAGTTGCAACCAGATTCTAAGTTTTCCTCTCTGGTTTCATGGAGACTTACGTTGTATGTGATGCGCTTTTGTTGTTACCTGACTAGAAAGCTGTATTTTTGTATTTTGTGTCTGCGCATACAACTGCAGTGTTTACGTCCCAGTTTTACAATTATTACCCTGAGCCCTGAAGGGGAGACAGCGGGTATTGTTTTTGGCTCTGTTTGTTTATTTATGTTTGTTTCTTTGTTAACACTCTAGCAGCAAAACTATTGGTTGAATTCATACCAAATTGGGTTTATAGATTGCCAGTGACCCAGACTAGATGTCATTACGTTTTGGGAAAAGTAGGTCAAAGTTCAAATTTTTTATGAATTTTTAAAATCTACCCATTTACTTATAATGGGTGAAATATGTGCGAGGGGCGGGGTTCATTGTGTTTGGCACCACTTGTTTAGAAGTGTTTTCCTACTATCCTAACTCTAAAGCATCTGTGTAAATCAGTCACTGCACATTGGAGTTCAGAAGCCAGACCTTCTGATGACAAACTTAGAGAATTTCTGAATCAGTGTTTCTTCAGCAGCAGCAAAATAATACCATCAACAAACTTTGAAAGTTAAGATGGAGGAAAAATGTTACTATTACTATTGGCTGCAAAAATACATACCACTATACACTGTTCTGTGTATAACTATTAATGTGATTAATAATATCCTACCTTATCTGGTCTAATCTTGTCTTCTGTGCCAGCAGATGCTAACGTATCACTGTAAATTGAATAAACTGCATTTATTAGCCTTGCACACTGTGCTAGCAACATTAATTCTGTAAACCCAGTGGTTAGCATATGTAGTAAAAATAAGAAAAATAAAGTTAAAAAACAAAAACAAAACAGTGGTTAGTGCAGTGGTGGCAGGTGCTAAAGTAGATTCAGGAGCAGAGCAGTTATGCATGTGTGCAGAGCTAATGTTTTTATTTTTAATGTTGACCCCGCAAAAATCATTACAAGTATATTTTTGATTCCTTCATTACCAATTTTATTGCTTATTATGATACTATTTATGGCATAAATTACTCTATAAATCCAAAATGAAGTATGAGAAACAAAAAAAAAACAAAAAAAAAAACTTCATCACCAAAAAACTGATGATCTGATCCTGCAATGAACCGGCCATTTGAAAAAGAATGTTACCTGTCTAGAAAAGTTTTCACATCACCTTTATGTTTTTTAACCCTTTAACCCCTGATGTGTCTGGGGTGACGTGTCTGAATATATGATTTATTTTAAACATTAGTAAAAATTCAACCGTTTGTTCAATAGGAAGAACTTAAAAATCATGCAGATAGAATAGACCTTGTGCTTTCCATAAGCATCTGAGCATGCTCAGTGGACCCCCAAAACACATAGCAGTGAGATCGACTCTATAAAAAATAGACTTTCGGCTTTTTTTTTTTACCGTTTCCTTGTCGTTTTTTTGTTTTTACTGTTGTTTTCAGTGGTTTTGTGGTGATTTCCCTGTTTTTTTTTGTGTGTGTTTTTTTTATAACTGTTTTTAATCAAGTTTTTACTGTGTAACCATTTTCAAGTTCAACCAGGTGTCAAAAAGCAGCTGGACTGATTTAGAAAAAAACAGCCCCAAAACGAAAACTACTGGGCCAAAATTCAAATACCTGTTATAGTTCAGTGTGTTCCAGTTCATAGTTCATGTTCAACATCCTAAATCAGTGTTTTCAACCTTGGGGTCGGGACCCCACGTGGGGTTGCCTGAAATTTCTAGTAATTGATAAAAAAAAGAAATTAAAAAATTAAAACTTACTAATAAAAATTTACATTATACAGCCTAAATGTCATCTAAAATTAACATTTATTTACAACATATTATAGCAAACTATTAGATGATCAAAAACAAATTAATTTTAGCAAAAAAAAAAAGTCTCTGTTTTGAATTTTTGGGGTCACCAGAAATTTGATGTTAAAATGAGGTCACGAGCCAAAAAAGGTTGGGAACCACTGTCCTAAATCTCTTTCTTCTTCTTTAGTAAGAACCTGTCAAACTTCAATTCCTCTCTTTGTCTTTTTCTGTTATTCCATCCTGTTTTGACCCTAAAACACACAGTAAAGCAAAACCACTGGAGAAAACGAACACAAGCACAAACACACAGCAGCTTTTATGACACTTCTACAAACAAATTCACAGCAGCACGGCTCATTTAAATAATATCTCAGGGGTTAAAGGGTTAATGACACCATCTGTACAAACCCTCTGAAAAGTAGATCACTGGACAAATTAAAACCACTCACAGTCTATGATCATGAGATCCCCAAGTTTCAGTTATAGAGACATAAAAACACCAAAATGTCTTTCAGAAAGCAGTGGAAATTTGACTTTAAGCAGACAGGATCATTTGAACAGCATGGATGCAACGACAATGTTACACGTAGCACAGTCTAAATATTAACTGCATTCATTACAAAAGAAAAATACAACAATTCAATATTATATTGACTGTAATGTAAAAAGAAACCCCTCTGTGAAGGCATGATGTATGTCATAATAATCAAATTGCCTCATTTCCCGCTCGTGGTTGTGTGTGTTTGGGTGTATTTAGGAAACTGTCTCCTCTATTAAGCTGATAAAAGACCACAGACACACTGCGTTCATATCACACCAGCTTCCACCTTCAACTATGAGACTGAAGCAAAACTCTAAAATTAAGACATCCAATTCCCTCCCTGCCTTCAGATTACATCTAAAAGTTGGGCTGTGTGTTCTTACTGTATCAACCTTTATAATTTACTTTTTGTGGTACATGCGGTGTAATAATTGGGAGGTTGTTTTGGCAGAGCAGTGGATGCAATTATGTGCAAACACAAGTTATCTGTGAACAAGTTTTCTTATTGAGTTTCTGAGAGATCTGAGCAAAAGGAAAAGTTTTGGTGGTAGAGGAAAACAGCCTGATAGTGTTTCGCTCCCAGAGGCTTGACGCGAAACAGGCACTTATCCAAAAACAGACACAAAAGCCCGAACTTTTTATGTGAAGACACATATACACACCCACACACACACACATTTTTGATCGGAGCAGCTTGTCTTAGTGACTAATACACAAGTCTTTACGGACCATTAACTTGCTCCAATTAAAACATGAAGCAATATGTTGTTTTCCAAGTAAGAGTTTTTGCATACTCCTTCATCAGCCCTGAGGGACGACACCTTGAGTCTATTTCTGCATCTTATCCCTCCAGTCATTCACATATGGTTGTTTTGCATAGCGCAGAAAATACTAAAGGAAGATCTGGTCACTTATAAAAGCTTGTGATTAATGTATGCGCTTAGTGTTTGCATGAGGTTTTCATAGCAGCTCTAAAACTGTGAATACAATGTCCTGATCTTTAGTCCCACCGTGAACGACCGACTGCCTTAATGACTCTGAAATTATTCATCACCACACTAAGTGACCACTGTGGATTAGGAGCACATTCAGATGTAAAATGGAAGATGCCTCCGATATCTTAATCAGTCTTTTAGGATGACACTGCCAGCCCTCTGCCTCTGCTGACCGTTCTGTTGTTTCACATATGGCAGGAAACGATAGAGTCTGGCAACTGCAGTAACACATCCACAACGTGGCGTTTTTAATGGCAGTTAAACTGCCCTATGCAGCACATTATTTTTCCAGATTTCACTACCATTTCTTTTCTTCATTTATTCCTGCATCTTCTGGTGATGTTGCTTAGAGAAGCTTAATGTTTTATTTACAAGTATATTAGCAGAATACATTTTGTAAGAACCATAAAAGTGTGTAATAAGAAATATAAGATGCATTTAGTAGGAAAGGACGTCATATTATTGTTGGTTATGAGATGGAAATGTCACAAATCAAGCATCTGCAGAATTTTATTGTATAACCCTCATTATTTCCAAATTAAAATGAGAATATATTACATCTTCTGGGACTGTATAATTGCAACAGTTGGACATTTAACTTGTTTGTTGCTGATCTAATACCATTTCATTTCACTTCTAAATGGGATTCCTTTACAGCTCAAGCAATAAAAGTGACCTATGTGACTACAAACCTGGGTTTGTGCATCTCAGATGGGCGTAAAGGCAGAGCGGACACCTCACTGAGCGTAAATTATTTTGCCAAACTTAATGATAGGGTTCTTCGGGATTATTTAAAGAATATGGAACAGCCCAGCATGACGCCCAAAGTCATGGGAAGATGTGGACCAATGAGTGTGTGTGTTTATGGGTATATGAGCGACACATACATATATGAAGAGTTGAGAAGTGTGTTGAAATCTATCTGGGAGAGACGGGTCTGAGGATTTACTCTACAGAGTTCAGCTCTACAGGGGGTTCGAAGGGTCCCTTCCCGGACTCCTGGCCATGATGAAGTATGTAATTTCAAGTTCCGTTCTTAGAGCTCAATTTGCAAGTAAGAACTGGACAAGTATATTTGTCCAAATATGCATAAATGATGGGTGAAAGAGGGAGAAGGGAGGAAAAGACGATAGAAAAGAACAGAATGTGACACAAACAGGCATTATTCAAAATGCTTTAGCACATAATAATTTCTTTTTCAGCTCTTACACTAGTGTAGTTCACACAGTAGAGGCCATCGTTACAGAACATCATTGGATTTCCAAACAGCCTTTTCAAAGGTGTCGATATCAGTCGGGCGCTTTGCTCTGGAATGAAATATCACCTACAGTATTAGATGAATTGCAGAGAAAACTGATTTGGACAACACCGCTGTCCTTAGAATTAATCCAATTTGTCCATTTGTTTTTCCAATTAAGACTTCCACAATGAATAAAACTCCATCAGGGCTCTGCTGTACTCCTGGTATTTTATGTCACTATACCTGGTAGACAGGTACACCATGTTATTGCTCTCATTGTGAGTGTGACCATTACAGTGTCATGACCAGATTTGAAAGGCACAGGCGGTGAATTAAAAGAGCTGAGCAGATGTTCAGTGTAGACTCTTTGTCCTAATCTGTGCCCATATACCGTATGTTAAATAACTAAAATTAAGCATTATTTAACCCTATAATGTCAAACATATCATATTCGACACACGAGTTTTGAACCCCTCTACATGATCAGTGTGATATTTGTTTTTCTTGAAAAACCTGATGTATACAATTAGACACATGCAATACACAGATAATCCACCAGGGGGGAGGAATTCGTTCACCACAGGCCTTTCCAGTGACACTACAAGATTGTCATTAAAGGTGTTGGAGACTTTCGTGACCAATTTTTCATCAGATCTGTTAAACCTCAGTCATAGCCTAAGTATCACGAATCTTTAAGTCCCTCTGTGATTACTCACCTGAATCTCTTGCATTACAGTGAACAATTTAGAAGTGCCATCCGCCATAAAAAAAAAAAAAAAAAACAAACAAAAAAAAACAAAAACGTGTGTTTACAAACCGACCCAGGATGTCACTCGGGCATCTTCGGCATTTTGTCGCGACATGCATTGTGGGAAACGGAGGTTCGCGCAGCCACCTGACAGCAGCAGCACCACCATATGGTATTATATGGATGAAACAAACATGCGGAAACGGCTGGAGGAATATGCATAGAAGGAAAGGAGTTCCTGCTGTTTCTGATCGTGTCTGTTCCAGCTGCCGCTGTAAGGTGGCTGCGCGAGCCTTCGCTTCCCACAATGCACATTGCGACAAAATTCCGAAGTTGCCCAAGTGACCTCCCGGCTCATTTATAAACACATGGACTGTTTATGGTGGATGGCACTTCGAAATTGTTCACTGTAATGCAAGAGAGTCAGGTGAGTAATCACAGAAAGACTTACAGATTTGTGATACTTCAGCTATGACTGAGGTTTTACAGATTTGATGAAAATTGGTCACGAAAGTCTTTTGCATCTTTAATGAGAAAGGAGGCAGAACTTTGTCTTCCACTCATATTGTAATAGGTCACTTAGCATTTTTACACATGTGCAAATGTAAAAGAATTAAATAATTCAGATTAACAGGTATACATGCATGAAGACATCAGATTAATCCATCTGTGTTAATCTGATTTCTCATAATCAGATTACTGCTGTTACCTGATAACACATACTGTATCAGATTATGCTGTTTATGTGATCACTTGAATAATTTGATAACCCTAGAAATCAGAATGATCAGAGTTTTAATGTGCATGTAAACAGCTTCATTCTCACAATTATTTCATGAAAAGTACAAATATTTGATTCCAACTTTATGTTCAACAGTGTAGTCGTGCAGAAACAGTTATTATTAGCTGAAGGGAAGTAAAAGTGATACTGCAGCACCTAAATAATTTCTGAAACAAAATACCTTAATCTGCAGTCCCTATATGACCACCCTGGAATCAATACAGTATATTTCACTTCTTCATCTGTACTAACCTTCAGATAAACCTAACACCAGCTGCCTCTGCCTGCTTGTGTATCTGCTTCCACCAGACTTATGGGATGCGGTTTGTATACAGTTGGTGGTATTAGAGTTACAGCTGAAACACACAACTGGTCAAGAAGTCAGGGGGGTCAGTTCCCAGGCTGCATCATTAAATTTCCAGGTGCCCGCGAACACCCGGCTGGGGGTGAACAATGGGTGGTCCCACATCAGCTATTATTACTGCAAATGCTGGGTTACAGCTGGTTGGGGTAGTCGAGGGCAGATCCCACATCAGATCATTAATGCCTCCTGCAGAGCTGAACTCAGGAAGGGAGGAGGTGAGAGGGAAAGGTAGAGAAGGAGAAGAAGATACCTCTATAAATCTCATCTCTTCTCTCACATAGACTATTGGTTAGTGTTCATCATCCCTGTAGGAAACTCATGGTCACATTTGCTCTGTTGCTGTGGGGATTTTCACATTAATAACAAGTGGTTTCAGGCACAACAAACCCCACCTCTCACACATATTGTAACTTATTTTGGCATCGATCCAGCTGATGTCATCATGTCTATGCGTGTGCTGATGTCAGCATTTCAACTACCTCTATATATGTGCCAAGTTTGAAGTAGATTGAAACAAAATTTATGTTTTCATAGATGTTTGAAGTTTCGCCTATTACAAGTCAATGGAGGAAAAAAAATAATTTAAAAATTCATTAAAAATTTGAATTTTGACCTACTTTCCCCAAAATGTAATGAGATCTATTCTGGGTCAGTGGCAATCTATAAACCCAATTTGGTATGAATTCAATCAATAGTTTTGCCGCTAAAGTGTTAACAAACAAAGAAACAAAGAAACGTGTGACGCCAGGCACAACAAGCCCCGCCCCTCGCACATAATGTAGCTTATTTTGGCATCGATCCAGCTGATGTCATCATGTCTATGCGTGTGCTGAGGTCAGAATATCAACTACCTCTATATGTGCGCCAAGTTGGAAGTAAATTGAAACAAAATGGATGTTTTATAGACTTTTGAAATTTGCCCATTATAAGTCAATGGGATTTTATTTTTTAATTCATGAAGAAATTTGAACTTTGACCTACTTTTCCTAAAATGTAATTCACTGTATTCTGGGTCACTGGCAATCTATAAACCCATTGGTATGAATTCAACCAATAGTTTTGCTGCTAAAGTGTTAACAATTACAGAAACTATCTGAACCAAAAGCAATACCCCTTGCCTCCCCTTCAGGGGGCGGGGTAATGACCACTCCTTTTTTTCACATGCCTCAGTGTCATTCACCTTGTGATCATGTGTTCACCATGTAAAGCACAGGTGCACCATTTATGACTATGACAAAACAATACCAATGCACTGAAGCTGCCTGATTTTTAAAGATGGTCCAGAGTTTTAGAAACCATATGATATAACTGGGACAAACCAAGCTCAAAGCATATATTGAATTTTCCACCATATTGATTTTTTTAAAAATTTGATTGTTTTTCACAGACTTCAGCAATAAGAGTTAGTAAATCTAGAAAATGAATTGAACAGTTTTTTCTCTCTCATCTTTGTTGATTCATTTTTATGCTGAGACAAGTTATTTAACCCCGACGCAGTGAATAGTTTCTCATAAGGAAAATAATGATTAGACTGTGTTTCAATGGACAAAGGTCATGAGGTCTGATGAATCCAGATTGACCCTGTTCCAGAGTTATGGGCACATCGGGGTGAGAAGAGAAGATGAAGTGATTACCCATCATGCCTAGCGCCTGCAGTACAAGCCTGTGGGGGCAGTGTTATGATCTGGGGTTGGTTCAGTTGGTCAGGTCCAGGTTCAGTAACGTTATGTGTCCAAAATATTAGGTCATTGAGTCTGAATTTACTGAAGGACCAAGATGATAATATGAGGATTCATCAGGTTCAAATGTGAAAGAGTGGTTCCGGGAACATGACGCATCATTTTCAAACATGGATTAGCCTCCACAGAGTCCAGACCTGAACCCCATTGAGACTCTATGGCACAGGTGTCAAACATGCAGCCCGGGGGCCAAAACCGGCCCACCAAAGGGTCCAATGAATGGGATGAATTTGTGAAATGCAAAATTTACACTGAAGTTATTAGCAATCAATGATGTTGAAATCATTTTAGGTCAATTCAATCTAAAGTGGGTCAGACCAGTAAAATGCTATCATAATAACCTATAAATAAAGAAAACCACAAATTTCTCTTTGTTTTAGTGTAAAAAAGGTAAAACTACACAAATATTTACATTTACAGACTAACCTTTGACAAAAAAATATGAACAACCTGAAACGTCTTAAAAGAAGTATGTGAAATTTTACCAACATTTTGCCTTTTACTAAATGTTTTGTGTATTTGCAGACTGACTGTGATCTGTAAGCTGTGATGTACATGTACATGTGCAAATGATAAACTATGGCGTAATATTCTTAAAATTGCACTTGTTTGTCTTCAGAATTTTCAGGTTGTTCATATTTATTCCTGTTATGATCGAGTACGGTTCGTCGATGTAAACATTTTCATTACGGAATTTTACTTTTTTTCACTTAAAAATATAAGAAAAAACTTTGGAGTTGATATTTATAAGTTCTTATCCTATTATTTATATTATTTTACTGGATTTTATTAAAATGAGTTTGACACCCATGCTCTATGGGATGTGGTTTAAGCAGCAGTCTGACTCTCCCACTGTCCATACATGTAAGACATCATAGGGAAAAATGAATGAAAGTGTAGATGGAAATAAATGTGGCGACACTGTATTAGGATTGCATGGCATAAACAACATCATAGACAATGCGTTCTATAATCCCAGTCCAACAAAATGTTCTATATACATGTGTTTTTTTTCCCCCCCTTTGGATCTGGGTAGTGTGTGTTTCAGCCTCACAAGCAAATGAAAAAAAAAATAGATCAGTGTCAACCCCAGTTGTTACGTCTGTTGTGTCTTGGGAGATTCCAAGAATAGGACATGACAACCTATCATGTCGACCGAATTTATGCGACTGCTATAGTGGATTTAATCGACAGCCTTAAAAAGTTTTGTCATGTTTCATCTGTGGGAAATCCCAAAGAAACATGACATGAGGCATGACAAATCGCCATGTCGTCTTAGTTGACACTGCTGTTGTGTGTTTTTTTTCCATTACAGCCAAGTCAAACCCCTAATCTTTGGTTTGATGTTCTTAAACCGCACTTTTAAGGTGATCAGATAAAGTTGCCCTGGGGTCCCTCATCACTGCTTGAAGCTATATTTTACATAAAAGTCACTGACTGGATTACCGCCAATGTCCAAATAGCAACCCCGAATTTACAAGCGACAACAATTTATAACCTGGCAGATATCAATGGCACTTCGCATTGTTAAAAAGACACAGTTCGGCTCCACATGTTACCAAAGTGGAGGTCAATTATTGCAGCAATCAGCAGAGGTCAGTGTGTGTATTGAGGGGTGAATGACAATAACGATGGTGAAGAGAAAGAGAGAAAAAGAAAAAGGAGGGGGTGGGCGGGGGCAAAGACAGAGACATCAATCATCTCAATGCCCCCTGTGTTCTGGGGTACCTGTCCTGTTTCTGACACCGACAAAGCCAAGCCTTCTGGGTAGTAATCAATCAGTCACACTCCGACAAGCTGGCGGAACTGAATGGTCTGCCTGCCCGTCTGTATGTGTGTGTGTTTAAGTGTATTTTGGTGTGGGAGGAGGAGGGGGGGCACATTAGACAGGCAAAGGATGAGAGGAGACACAGATAATGGTGTGTTGAGGTGAAGAAAACAAAATGAAGTGAACAAAAGGTGCAGATATAATGTGCAAAAATCACAGCTTTACACTTACACATTAAAATCTTATCATCTCTGACCTTTAGAGAGAAAATAATAATATGTCTTTACGCATTTTATTGGGGATGCAAGATCAAATATGTTGTGTCTAATACTGTGGTTTGTAGACAAGGATTTAGAAAAATGCAGATGACTGATGATTTTCATAAGAAATTCAGTTTTCTAACTTGTGCATAAACTTGTGTAAAAATTACAATCATTAAGAAACATATAGTCATTAGAACTAAACAAATTACTCAAGTATGATTTTTAATTCAAGAATCTTTTTTTTTTGCTTTTCTGAGATCAAATCAGTTAACCCATAAAGGCCCAGTGCTAGTTTTATGGCAGCTTCCGAATTATTTTTTCTCTATATTTAACCATTATTAAGAGATTTATCACCATTTATTACAATATTATCTTCTGTATTTTGCATTTTTCACAGTAACTCATGTATTTTCCTATATTCAATTCACTGATCATGTAGATGTTCATGAAAACTCAGATTAAAGTTGAGGGTTATTATATTATAAAAGAAAAAAAAAAAAAAAAAAAAAAAAGAAAGAAAGAAAAAATGACTTTCAACGAAATATATCTTTAATTGCACATAAAAACCAGTGTGTCCATCCACTGTCATAGATCCAACTCCATGGGTTTTACTGGTGAATCAATGTTTCCATGTTCACTACGGAGCCTCTGAACGTCCAAATGTGTCATATGATTATGATATAAAGCTTTTACCTCCTAGATCCTAGATAGGATTAGTGGATCAACAGTTATTAAACGGTTTAGATCAGTAAATGCTTTTGGTTGTCTGTGGCTGTTTGGGTCTTCATGGGTTAATCAAGAGAACGACTGAAATACTATGACAATGATAATGAAAATAACAACATGGAAATAACTGTTGGGTTCATGCATTTACTATGTAGTCTGTATAAAAGGAAGATACATACTTTATACCTGTGCTTCTCAAACTTTTTACAGTGGAGTACCACCTGAAATATATATATATATATATATATATATATATTTTTTTTTTTTTTTTTTTTTTTTTTTTTTTTTTGCCAAGAACCCCCAACTCTTGTTTCAGCATTTTTGATTGAAAAAAATTAGGCAAAATTTGTTCCTGTGCCAAAGGTGTCTGATTTCATTTTCAAAACTTTGTATACAAACAACATACTGTATATTTAATTGTAACATATTAAAAGTAACAAATCTTTATAAGTAAATTTTGCAAAATATGAACTGAAAAGTGCCGTTTTTCCATTCATAAGAAAAATAAATGAATTGGTCCTTGAATAAATGAACCTTTCATCAACATAAAATAATTACTTAATTACTCAAATAAACTCATTCTCTGAGTTTTTTAAAATATTGAAATGTAATATGGTCAGGAGTGTCAATTTTATTATGTGAATATATTTATAGTGTTTTATATTTCAGTATTAATTCTCATTTATTTTGTATTCAGTACATGATGACTTATTCAATGTATTTTTCCCCCAAAGTTTCAAGTACCCCCTGGGCTCCTTCCAAGTACCCCTGGGGGTACGTGTACCCCCATTTGAGAAAGACTGCTTCATAGAAACCATGCTTGACTGTCTTCCTCATTCATATGTTAATAATTTCATGCTGCACTGTTAGAGAAACATGTAAAAAAAAACAAAAAAAAAAAAAAACTGAAAATACCTATGCAGGTGTTCAGATATTTAAAATCTAACTCAGTTTTATTGTTGATCTTGGTTCACCTTGACATAAAAAAGACAATAAATGAAAAGACTGCAAACAAATGCTGCATATAGACACAAAACACCACACAAACTGCACACCGGGGGGAGTTTACAGTAAATAAGTAAAAATAGCAAACAGTATACCCCTGAAGCTGACATCCAAATCTGGCCCTCTGGACAGTTAGAAATATGACGTTTATGAGAAATAAGGAACTAATACTTACAAAAGTCCAGTCTTTAAGGTATCAACTTCATAAACACAACTTTAAAAAGAAAAATCGGCGAGTGTTGTTCAGTCTGTATTTGTTTTTCTGCAATTTCTCTCATTCATTTGCTTTTTTTTTTTCCATGTTTACCGTGGTTAAAATGCATCCCTTTGTATTGTTGCCCTGAATATTTATCTGCGGTTATGTGTGCAGACCAATTACAGAGAAGCACTAACAATAAATGTAAATGCTCCGAGTTCAAGAGGTTTTAAAATGCATATTAAGAAGTTGTTTCCTTCAGCCTCCTTAAAGATCCTCCCACAGGGACACTGAACCCCCCCCCCCCAACCAACATAACAATAAACTAGCCCTCGTAAATCACCAAGGACCTCTATTGAATTAGCTCAGAAGCCAGATCAAATCTAACATAATTGGTTAAATGCATTACGTTGATTAATCGGTTCCACTAGTTGTAATAAAGTAACAAGCACAAGGAGGGCAGATCTTTATTTTTCTTGGTCTTTCTTTGCTCTTTTGTGCTGCAAAATCTTTACAAATGACCCAACAGATGACAGCTTTCAACCTCCTCCCTTTACTCAGTCTCTCACTTGGTTCTCATTTTTTTGTTCTTCCATTCTGTTTCTCGGGCTTCTTGTAAAAGCTCTTTCTACCACCACCGTCTATCACATTATCTCCCTCTCCATCTACTGATGCATAGGCTTTTAGGAATGAAAAACTTTCCAAAGCAACACAACTGTCCATTCTAATGAGGAAAATTACATTCCTCTTCACTCTAATCACAACCCCTCCATCAGCGAATGCTGCTCACTTGCAGGCTGTATTTTTACAAATTGTGCGTTGAATAATGCCATAATTACACGCCAAAGAAAGAGCCACCAAATCTTTTATGCTAGAGACACTAAATGGACTTATACTGGAGAGGAACAAAGCTATTTACAACTGTCACTTACAACTTCCTTTCAGCAAAAAACTGTTTGTCAGATTGCAGTAAATGTGTTTTTTCTACTCCCTAGATATCGCACACATAATCCTATGTATTTATGTGTTGCTGTAGAAAGTATCTATTTTGACAAACTTAAACTTGTCCAAAAAACAGAAAGTAGAAATAGAAGAAGTATCAGTATCATAAGTAAGAAGGTCAGTATTAATGATGGGAACAGATGACAACATTGCATACCTAGTGTGCTGATGTGGATGATGTGGTACTGTCTTTTTAAAAGCAACCAGTTTTAGCCCTTTATCGGGCAAGTGACTATTTTTGGTCATTTCCACATACATTACAAGACAGTGACAGCAACAGTTACAGTGAGGACAGTGAGTGAACAATCTGTGGTCCAGTGTGGTCTACAGGGTCTGTAAGGTCCACCTCTGCATGAACAGTGAGTGTACCTGCTTTGTTAGGTACCATGAAGTAATGGTACTACTGTAAGGAATGAAGTTCAAAGGGATAATGTGGATGTGGACAGGGGTCTGGATCAGCACTTACATTGGCCTAAAGGCGGCCTTACACTGTGCGAGTTTAGAGACGATTTCTCACTCGTGCGACTATTTCTGGGATCGGGCCCGATGTGCCTCTAATCGTGTGTCGTGCAGTGTACATGGGGTAAAGACAAGCGATTAGCACCTCACGACCACCTCACGACCAGCAATCGTGTGTTCGCAAGGAAAACGGAGCTGTTTGAAATCCTGCTCGCTCCTCATGAGTGTATCGTACTGTCAAAGCAGTGCCACGAACCGATGTGCCTCAAATTCTCACACTGTGCATGCGCGAAAACAGACGCATACAGTAGCGTACAAGCTAACAGTAGCTGGCTGTTGTCCTAGTGCAGTTTGGCTGTTGCAGCTTACCTCTAGTTCCTGCTCTAGGATTGATAGCCCATACTGTCCACGTCTGGCCAACCAATGCCTGCACCAAACACATCGTTGTCTTTTCTTCTTTTTTGATTCCCCGCAGATAATGGCACGTATTACCAAAGCAGCCCGTTGGTTTTTGTTTAGCACTACCATTTCGTGGCTCACGCCAGTACACAATCGTCTATGCACTTTTACGGATTCCTTGGTATTTTAACGTTGTATTTCCGGATACAACACTCGAATGTGTGGTGCGTCCTGTGGTGTATGGTCCTACAGTGTGAGCAGTCAGGTCGCATACGAGCGTCGGTCCGTGCAGTGTGAGAACAGGAATCGTGAGACTGACTGTACGACTGATTCGCACAGTTTGAGATGGAGCTGTGTGCAACGATCGAAATAATCGCAGTGTATGGCCGCCTTAATGTTCTAAAAGTGATGTTCTAATGTTCTAAAATACATGTTCCTTTCACCTTACATGTATTGTTGATTTTTTTTAATATTTACTCTATAAAGAAATTTGTCATGTATGGGTAAGGAACCAAATATGGTAATTTCATTGACCTTGGTTTTCTACATAACAATCCATCTTTTAATTTCACAAGTTAATAAAGTCTTATGTCCTCCAATAACACACTAAGGTTGGAATTTTGAATTTCAGAGTATTTCTATGAGTGCTCTATAAAGGCTTAAAGGTATTATATGTAATATTAGTAAACCATAAACTATACTGTCAACAGCAGGGGGAGGGCACATACCAGTATACACTTACGACTAAGTATATAATTGTTAAGGAAATGACAAAAACTAGAATTGAAAAAACAATTTCATTAACTGAAATAAAAACTGAAATGAAACTATAATTAACTGACACTGTATTGTGTGCTTACAACATTAACTAAAACGTATAAAAATTATGGATAAAATTCCCTTCGTTTTTGTCTTTGTCACTGTCAGATTGATATGAAATTGATTTATTTATCTTGAGCAATTTTAGCTGGCGGCACCATATGACACTTCACAGTCCGTCACTTCTCTTCACTTGTTGTTTAGCATTGGCTTCTCATCCCCACTCTACCTGGAAACATGGGGACTAAAGTTGGGAGAAAGCAGTAGAGTCCTGTATGGCATTTTTTTTTTTAAATGAGGAAGCTAAAAGATATGAAAAAAGTAAAACTAACACTAAGCATTTAGAAAAAAACAAACAAGAATTATAAAACCTGCTCTAAAAACGAATTAAAACTAACTGAATATGACAAAAAAAAAAAGGTCAAAACTAAATAAAACTAAACTATAATGAAAAATCCAAAACTATTATAACCTTGCTTAGGATGACCAAAACCACAAACAAATAAGTCCTATATATCCACAGACTGTATCACTCACTGAATGAAGTACAAAGTTTATTGTCTACACATCTGTATTATGGTATCATCGAGTTTTCTTTGTTAAACTGAAACTTACAGCTGATTATTTTGACAGTCAAAATAAGCTGCATCAGCTGATAGTTCCCATTATAGCTGTTAGCTTAGCTCTTGTTCTAGACAAAAAACAGCCACAGTAAAACCACAGATGACCCGTTTTCTGTACAGTTTGTGTTGTCAGTAGCTGGTCTAAAGATCTGTTTGAAATCATCTAAAAAAATGTCAGAACCGTCAGTTTAGTTTGAACAGTGGATCAACAAACACCCAACTTAGCAAAGATAATGACATCACATAATGTCACAAGCCTCATGATCAAACTCACCCATGTAGGAAAAACACTGCAATTCTTTTCATTTAGTTCTCTGTCCAGTGGTGAAAACAACAAGCTTGTAGTTTTTATCACTGTGTCACTTTCTTTGAGTCTAAAAGTTGTGTCTTACTGGTTGTCATCCCATCTCTTCCATTTCTGATGATTTGGTCAAAGGCCCTGTGGCATTAGTTTTCTTCACCATGGCAGAGTGACTCATTACTCCCTCTTGTGGTCACATTAATCTGACCAGTTCATATCTCTAGAGTCCAATACATCTTTGACATAATTTCCAGACTTCTTATTCTGAACATAATTTTGGAAAGTAACAGAGGAAGATCTTATGTGGAAAAAGCGCTGCAGAAACTGGCACTAAATCATATTTTGTCTGACTAAATATGAAGCACTGTGCATGTCGGTAATAGTGCAGGCATCTTTTTCTTTATACCTCCGATGAACCAACCTTTACATCTGAAAATGAATGAAAATCAGCCACTGACAACTAGCGTGAATAATGTGGGTTGCCCGGCAACATGACTAATGGGAACAGGGATATCAGAAATTTGGATGCCAGATAGAAGAAATTGCCTTGGTTCAAAAGCCAGGACCAAGATGAGTGCCACAAGTCCTGGCTTAGAGCTGCACATTACACTGCAAAACTGGAGGTATTGGCACTCACAATGCAAAACAGGCAATCTCATTGGTCATACACAGAGAAACCATGTAATTTAATGGAGAAAATAATATAGTACTGCAAGGCTTACTGTATTTTATTCACACGTTGGCAGTCATTGCTTACTGTGTTGTCTAGGATTCATCCTCTGATTCACCCAAGTGCATTATTACCAGTCAAAACACTAAATTGAACATTTTTGTCACCTTTATGAAGATTTGAGCAGATTTCTTGCATGTATAGTACATGCGTCACCCTCTTTTTGGTGGCTTTTTCCTTTAAAGAAGTGATATTTTCTTTTTTTTTTAAATGGAATTATTCATTTTCAAACATTTCCCTGTGGTCTACATAAACTGTAAATGCTATGCTTGGGTCTGAATTCTTCATTAATTCAACTCACACCAGAAAGGTCGTTTTGAGCGCTGGCCCTTTAAATGCACATGAGTCACTTCAGGCCCCGCCCCCTCCAGGTGGTTGGCTGTGCTGCTCTGTCCCCCAACAACTGAACATTTTAGGTAATCGGCTCAAAATTTTATACATATTTTCAGTATGGACTACAACTGCTGCTGACAAACAATTATGGTGTCCTCGGAGAAATGGTCGTCGGAAGTCTTGACCTTATATGTGCAAATGTTGTGACGTAACTAGTTATAGACGTAACAAATTAAGAACGAATTAAAACAGGTTGTAGAAATCCACTCGATTTTTGATTTTTGCCAAAATGAATTTAACCCTTTTTTTTTTGCTTGAATTAAGCAAAAAAAAAAAAAAAAGTTGAATTAAGCAAAAAAATCTGCCAATGAAACAAATGAAAATTATCTTGGTAAGATTTCTTGAAAGATTTTCAAGATCTATTGTCTAAAAATAAGTTCTTATATCTCACTGAAAAGTTACTTTTTAGGTGATTATGTCTTATTTTAAGTGTGATGAGATATTTTGACTAGAAATGAGAAAAATACACTTGGTAACATTTTTTTT
This sequence comes from Sphaeramia orbicularis, assembly GCF_902148855.1. Taxonomy (NCBI): domain Eukaryota; kingdom Metazoa; phylum Chordata; class Actinopteri; order Kurtiformes; family Apogonidae; genus Sphaeramia; species Sphaeramia orbicularis. The sequence goes on from NC_043965.1 coordinate 24,681,467, forward strand.
TGTAGAGCAGCAGGTGCTGAACATGTTTTTGCAGTTAAGTCACTGTATAATAAGTGAATATTTTGGTATAATTTGAACAATTTTGATTGATATTTCTTTAGCAGATGTTACATTTTGTTTTGCTGTGTTTGTTTCATTTTGTTTTATTTCTGTTTCACCGACAGAGTGACCGCTATAGTTATTTACAGGCAGTGTTTATGGGCTGTGTTTATGCATTATGTTTATGCACTAAGAACATGCACATTGGTTATGCATGTATGGGCAACAGATTTATGTCCAATATTTATAAACTAACTATGCACATGTTGCTACCTTCAGATTTGTTCTCTGAATGCATAGTGTATGTAGTGTTGAAGGACTTTTGTCAAACATAACCCAACCAATATCTGCAAATTCCAAAGTTACTGCTAAGAGATGACAGTTTGTTTTTGTGCATTATTGTTATGAAACGGATAGTGTACTTTTATTTTTGATATGTGCACTATTACTGCTATGAAAAGGACAGAGTTCAGTTTAATGTGAAATGCTGCTGCAAAAGGGACAGTCTATCCTTGATATGTACCTACAGCAATTTTGTGTTTTTTGCATAGTTAGAATTTAGTCTGACATGTGAGGATTTTTGAGTTACTTATGGAATCTGACATAGGAATTTAGAATAGATGAAGGATGGGGTAAGGCGGTGGGAGATTATAAATTAACTTCATCCTGCTCCTTTTCAAATGTTTGACTTTCTTTTTATATAATTTTTTTGTTGTTTGATTTAAATGCAGTATTCGAAATAAATAAACAAACAAACAAACAAATTCATTTAGTACCAGTCATAGCCAAGAACGTATTCATTTGTAGAAAATCTTGTGTTTCACCACTACTAGCATTATATTTGTGCTCCACAACCCAACCAAAGCCCAGGTAATGGTATGTTATTTGTAATGTTTCTTTCTGGAAGTGGTGCTCCCTACATCAGGGCTGTTACATGGAATCAAACTGTATTTTTTATCGATTAGAGCTCTACTTAGTGGTAGTGGACGTCTGCAGATGGATTTGTGTTTGGTTTTTGTAATGGTTAGGTGCTGAGAAGGCTTCTCAGATACTGGTACGGAGAAGTACCCTGGATTATATTACAGACTGTTGAAAACCCTTTCTAAATAATAAATAGTTGAAGTGAAAGTGAAATAAAGCAACATCGAGACTCAGGGTGAATCTTTGACAGGTGAATCATAATCAAATTGTTCGACCAGTCAAGACTCACACTCGTAACGACCAGTGTTTCCTGCAGAATTCATTTTTTCTTGTGATGCGCTTGGGGGGGGGTGGGGGCTCTCCACTCGCTGACTGAAGTCGCTGTCTAAAACAATTAATTGGGATCCACACTTCACAGCGCTCTGGTGTCAGTTAGCATTTGACTGCATAATACATATCTATCCTTCATGAGATCACCTCAGCACAACGGTTTGACAGGTAACACCTCACTTTAACTCCCCACCTGTGACAGTGCACAGAGCAGAGCTTCACACCTTTTCAGCAAATGAGAGAAAAAGGTGAGATGATGGGCAGAAGACGCAAATGATCTCAGTATATCTGCTAAAATTAGGTCTCCGACTGACACAATATTCACAGTTCATTATCAAACAGTTATGGGTTAAATTAGACTGTAGTGTTGCACTGTACAGTCTCCCCCATGTAGGAAAACCTAGCTGCTGAATATACTTTGGCAGATGTTAATATACCTTGGTAGCAACGGAGACAACCATGATTGTTTTTTCATACCTTGTAATGTTTATTTGCCAAAAAGAACTTACATCTAATGGTTGGCTGCTAATAATGTCCAATCCTGTTTTTCATTGACACTTAGAGGTGACAACTAAATGATGTATATTAAACAGTGGTGGAATGTAACAAAGTAAAAGTACTGCGTTACTGTACTTAAGTTCATTTTTTATACATCTGTACTTTACTTAAAAGGAGTGATATTTTGCTTTTTTCAGTGGAATTATGCATTTTAAAATATTTCCCTGTGGTCTACACAAACTGTAAATGCTATGTTTGGGTCTGAATTCTTCATTAATTCAACTCCACAGGTCCATCTTCAGCCCTATTTCTGAGTAATGACACCAGAAAGGTCGTTTTGAGCGCTGGCCCTTTAAATGCACATGAGCCCACCCCCTTCTGGGTTGTTGACTGTGGGCTCTCTCCCATTCAACCATTTGTATTCGTTAATACAACCAACAACTGAACATTTTAGGTAACTGGCTCGAAGTACGGACATATTTTCAGTACGGACTACAACTGCTGCTGCTGATAAACAAATATGGCATATTCTGTAATGTTCGTCAAAAGTCTTGACCTTATATGTGCAAATGTTGTGATGTAACTAGTTGTAAACGTAACAAATTAAGAAGGAATTAAAACAGGTTGTAGAAATCCACTCAGTTTTAGCCGTAATGAACATTAAGATAGCTTTGCAGCACCTGGAGGGTTCAGTTCAAACTTTCTGAACTATCAGGGTCCAAACACACAGATAAATGTACCAAAGACTAATAAAAGTGGGTTTAGCAAATATGACCCCTTTAAATAAATTCATGAAGGGGTACTTTTTACTTTTACTTCACTACATTTTAGAGCAGGTATCTGTACGTTACATGCTACTTTTTCTTCTTCTTTTTGTAAATGGTTTTACCATGCACATGAAGCGCTGTGCAACTGTACGCATCACCGTAATCAAGCTGTAGAGGTACAGCTGGATTAATGTTCTCTCCCAAAAGAGTGCGGCTCAATTAAAAAAACTTTGAAAATCAGCTCCTTTTGAAGTTGAATCATAAATACCGGTAATATTCAGATTTAGAAATGTCTGGCTTGTTGGGTTGATTACTGTGCCAGAAGATTCTGTTTATTGTGGGTCTTCTTTACAGTTTGAGACCAGAGTTTATTATGCTTCTGTTTACAGTCTGAGTACTAAAGAAGTTGAGCAGTCAGTTCTAATGCTGGTACTTGTTTACTGCTCTCAGTTCTTGACCTGATACACACCAAGTACAGCTCAGCACACGACTTCCACGTACAACATCCTGTAACCAGGTAACGGTCTGTCCGTCACACTGCCAGCTAGAAGGGAATACATTTCACATCACATATCAATACACTAAATAAAACACTGAGCAGTCATTTAATACACTGGTTCTTTCTTTGTATATTTACCAAACGTCCAGTTCCATCACTTTTAATCAATTATTACTTTATTAGGTATAATGGTTCAATCTGGATCAAATACTTTTACTTTTTACTTTTTAAGTACATTTTAAAATGAGTGCTTTTGGACTTTAACTTAAAGGTTCTGCACAGAGAATTCCTTTAAAGTTTGTCACTTTGCTGGTGCAAAGTGACGTTTGAAACGAGACAACAAGCAAACTTCATAAAGTCTGTTTGTAGTGTAGTTTAGTAACTGGTGTGAAAATGAAAATGAAACCTAACTTTGGAGTCTGACTCCTGCTTCTATGTTTCTTTTACTCCAGAGCTCCAGAGTGTTACTCACAGGCCGGTTCTCTAAGACGTGTCCCAATAATATACATTTGCACCAGCTTTACCACAAGGTATTCAGTCATTTTCATAAATGACTTCAGTTCTGCATTAGCAGTTCAGTGCTAGCTGCTTCAGCCCTCTGCATTCCCAGTATTCTACTGTTAGAATAGTCTTGTTCCTGAAGGACAGTTTAGTATCCAGGCCCGGCATGAACATTCAACTCCATACAGAACCATTTCAGTCTCACCTTACAAAACCCTTAGTTTGGACTGAAACGAAGCTCCAAATAAAACATATTACCCATGTCACAGAGCTAGCCCTGTAGCTAACACACAAGTGTTTACTAAGTGTTTGACTGAGCTACCAACAGACACTATAGTCAAATACAGTGTTCCAATGCATATGTAGAAAGAACAGAAGCATTCTGTACCTGTGGAGAAGGAAGAGGGACAAGTCCAGCTCTGTTTTCTTTCCTTTAAGTCCTTTAGTTCTAGCCATCGGTTCAATGCAGAGGTTTACCGGTGTTTCAGTCTGTGCTCTTTCACTGTCCTGTTCATCTGTCTTTTTCTTTCTGTCAGTCCAGCTCCAGTTCCAGTGTCCACCATTACAACTAAATGAATCCAAGAAATCCCTTTCTTTAGGAAAAAGGACAGATCTTACTCCTCACTCGTTCAGCTTACTTCTCACCACCAAACCGTGCCGGTTGGTGTGGTGTTAGTCTGCTGTAAATCAGTCCAGCCCCACTACTATTAACCCAGGTGTGTCTGCTACATCTGGCTGTGACTACTGATTAATTAGACACACCTGCATTAATCAGTGTGTCCACTAATGAAAGACAGGAAATAATGGAGTTATCTGAAGTTCAGGAAGTAGTGGAGCTGTGCATAGAGTCCATAGCATTTGGAAATAACCTATTTTGTCATTTGTCATTAGTCAGAAACAGGGTTGAGGTTGAACCTTTGGAGTTTAATTAATGAAGAATTCAGACCCAAGCATAGCATTTACAGTTTATGTAGACCACAGGGAAATGTTTTAAAATACATAATTCCATTTAAAAAAGCAAAATATCAGTCCTTTAACCTCTTGAGACCCAGCTACAGGTTTTCTGTCCACATTTGTGGACAAGAGTTTCACAACTTTATACAAAAAAAAAGAAAAGAAAACTGTCCACCACAAAGGACATTCCATAAAAATTTTAAAAACTGCATCTGAAAAAACTGTTGCATCATGATGTTCCCAATATAGGCACTTATTTAATAACAAAAAAAAAAGCTTGTACTTTGCTGATATTTCCTGGGTCTTAGGAGGTTAAGGAAAATGTTTGCCCCTGTATCTGAACTTTTACTTAAGTTAAAAAAAAAAAAAAAAAAAGAGTACTTCATCCACCACTGATATTAAATAGCTGTAATGTCATTTAAACATTATTGAAAAATTTCATTGTGAATAATGGTGCAATAGCTAAGGCGAATGTTTGCATGGCTTAGTTATTTATTGTAGATCCAGTTATTCCAGTGCTTTTAATCCATTTAATTCCCTTTCTGAACTCCAGGCGAATCTGGCCTCCACTCTTGCCTCAGTCTCTGCAGTAACATTCATATTGCGGCACATGAGAATAAATATTTATCATGTATGGAATGTGTTCTTCATCCACAGTAATATCACAGTTTGTTCCTCCAGCAGAGAATTTAGAAGCCAAGTACCAGCGCTTGTTTCCAACATTCATCCAAATATAAAAGTCTCAGCTGACCCTAAGCTGCTGTTCTGTTATTCCAATGAGCAATGGAAGATTCAACACTATACCGTGAGAAACAGCCAGGTTTCTAAACCAGCATCACGAAGAGGCCTATCGCTATCTGCGCTCTCATGCAGTAGCGACTATATCTGATAGATTATGCTTTTACCACAATTTATTGGCAAGATACCAGAAGCATCTCTTCCCCGAATAACAGCTTTTAAGAGTATCCTTCTCCGACATATGTAACACTTCACTGAGATTACATCCTTCCAGTCATGTTTGTGGCTTCTTTCCCTTGTCATTCGCTGTTTGTCAGAAGCTCACAAATAAATATGTACATATAATTTGCTGCACGGATACTCATGGGTGCCATAGGTTAGATTCAAAACATGTATAATGTATAAATATCATTGAGTAATATTTGCTTAAAAAGAAATGGGCCGTCTAAAATTTACAGTGGCAAAGTAAGGGAGAAAATAATATAAAGTGTAATATAATGATCAGTTGTATTGGCTGGTGTGTTCTTATGTGTGCTACTCACAGTCCAGTCCAGTTCAGTTAGCTGTTTTTTGTTTTTGTTTTTTTTAATTCATTGTATTGTGCTTTTGAGTGTATTGGGGTATTTTTACCCCGTAAAGCCTGAACCATTAAATTATTGACAGAAAATTCCAGTTCTTTGAAACTGGAGCCTTTATTGGTCCTTCTGAGCAACCCCAATTTTTTTTTTTTTTTTTTTTTTTTTTTTCAAATATCAATTTCCATGTATGAGTTTCAATTTTGTATCACATTTGATACATCAGGTCTCAGTGCTCAAACATTTTTATTTTTGAACAAACAAAAACATAATATAACACAAACATGTCTAACAAATTGGTAATTACTTTTCAAAATTGGTAAATATTAGCCTCCTTCCTCATTAATAACAGTCTGGTAGTGTCACTGGAAAGGCCTCTGGTGAACGAATTCCTCCCCCCTGGTGGATTATCAGTGTATTGCATGTATCTAATTGTATACATCAGGTTTTTCAAGGAAAAAAACACACTGATCATGTCGAGGGATTCAAAACTCATATATCAATATGATACATTTGGCATTATAGGGTTAATGCCTGAGTGTGGTTTTTAAATTTTGTGAATTGTGTTGTGTTGATGAATTTCTGTTTTACTTGGAACAGACATTAAAGTTATCTATCTATCTATCTATCTATCTATCTATCTATCTATCTATCTATCTATCTATCTATCTATCTATCTATCTATCTATCTATCTATCTATCTATCTATCTATCTATCTATGCCAAATATGTGTTGTAGAGTCTTTCCTAATGCTTTATCCGCAGTCGAACAAAAGGATACGGTTACAGATAGGCCTCTTATCCACATGGTTAACAGCATTTTAGGTCACTAAAACTTATATTTTATCCAAGTGACTATTATTAAGAACTCCAGTATTTGCAGGCCTTGTTGAGTGTGGTGACCATGAATGAGTAAATGCCTGTACCTGAAGCATTACAAATCAAATATATGTATAAGTCCTTTGTGCTAATGTTGGGGTGATATCTATGTAACATAAAAACTGCACTTCAGCATCAACTTCAGAGACAATGGTTTAGTTTCAGTTTAACGTTTAGTAAGTTTAGTTTAACCCATAAGGACCCAGTGTGACTTTTTTTGGCAGTTCCCAAATAAATTTTTCTCTGTATTTAACCTTTCCTAAGTGATTTATCGCCATTTAATATAATATTATCCTCTGAATTTCGCATTTTTTCCAGTGAAAATGATCTATTTTCCTATGTTTAAATGACTGATCATGTAGATGTTCATAAATCTCAGCGTAAAGTCAAAGGTTATTGTATCAAAACAAAAACAAAAAAACAAAGTAAAAGTGAGTTTTTCAGTCAAATATATCATTAACTGAACATAAACCAAGTGTGTCCATCCACTGTCATTGATCCAACTTCATGGGTTTTACTGGTGAATCAATATTGTAGAAGATGACAGTGTTTCTACGTTCAATATGGAGCCTCTGAACGTCCAAATGGGTCATATCTGATGACCATGAAAAGATGACCAACTGCATTTTACACCAGTTATTTACATGCATTGATAGGATTAATGGATCAGCAGTTTAGATCAGTAGTTGCTTTTGGTCGATGGGGGTTGTTTGGGTCTTTATGGGTTAATTTAGTTTGATGGTTTAGCATTTGGAATTTTTTTATGCTCTAGTGCAGGGATGTCTAACATAAGGCTCACGGGCTAAACCCACCCAGCAGAAGGTCCAATTCGGCCCACAGGATGAATTTGCAAAAATTACACAGAAGATATTAACAGTCAAGGGTGTCACTGAGCTGACAAGTTGTTTTGATCATAAAGCAAATACTATGTTTTTCAGTTCTAGATTCTTGTTACTAAATGCTTTGGGCCTTTGTAGATCCAATCTGATCTGTAAATTATAATGTACATGTATAAATGATGAGCTGAGGCGTAATATTGTTAAAATTTCACTTATTTTTCTTAACAAGGTTGATGAGGTTGTCTGTGGTTGTTCACATTTTTTGTGAAAGGATATATTGTAGTTTTACATTGTAATTTTACTATTTTTGCACTAAAACAAACAGACATATTTAGAGTTGGCATTATTTATGTATCGGTTGACTGGTCCGGTCTGTTTGAGATCAAATTGGGCTGTGTGTGGCCCCAGAACTAAAATGAGTTTAACACTCCTGCTCTAGTGTGTACAGAGATATTTTGTCAAATGAAGCTCAAGTGGATGTTATTTTCATTTTAAATGTAGAAGGAAATATCCATACTAATGTGGGGTGTGAAACTCCAGTGGGTCATGGTATTTATTTAATCTTATTTTACCTTTATTTAACCAGGAAGTCCCATTGAGAATAGAAATCTCTTTTGCAAGGGAGACCTGGCCAAGTTATCAGCCATAGAAAGTCCAAACAATACAAAACACACACGATACACAATGAACAATAATACATAATAATAGTTAATCAACCATAATGGCATCAAGAAAAACAGTGATGTTCCTCCTTCATGACATGATACTTTTAAAATCATTAACAGAAATGAATGTTTGTAGTTTTTTTTTGTTTGTTTTTTTTACAATTTTAATGTCTCATTTTTATCAGTACAATATCATCTCCTCAGGTTGAGGAGCAGGAAAAGAGCAAAAGAACAGCTAAACAAACAAATGAAAAGAACAGCCTGTGTTGGTGTCAGTATATTTAAGGTCTCTGAATAGATACATTTGTCTCTGAATGTCAGCCATTTTCCCCAGTTTTTCATAAAGAGATTTTCTTTTAACTTCAGTTTATATGTAAGATGTTCCATGACTAGTCTATCATCTATGATTGAAAGTCATTGTTTATTAGACGGAGCATCAGTCTTAAGCCAGTTCTTTGTTATGGCCTTCTTCCCGGTCACCAGGAGGATCTTGACAAGATATCTGTCTTCTTTATGTACTGATTCTTCGGAATGAATAGTAGTTTTGCAGTTTTTTTGAAGATTATTCCACGACCAAGGTGCATGGTAGGAAAATGCTGTTTTTCCAGAGTCTGTCAGAACTTGAGGAACAGTCAAAAGCAATCACTTGGAAGAACGTAGATGGAAACTACTAGAGCTAACAGAAAGAAGATTACTGACGTATTTTGGGAGTTTACCCAGCAGAGCTTTATAGATAAATATAAACCAGGTATGATCCAAACAGTGAGTGATTAAAATGAGTCCGGACATTCAATAATATATACATTTTATATCGGTGTATTCTGCTAACACTGAGCATGCTCACAGTCACATAGAGGATCTAAATGAAGATGGTCTCTGACTGTGAACTGCATGATCTGGTCTTCAAGGGAGACCAGGGGCCTGTTCTGTGTGATTGGAGGCCTAGGGAAGAATCCATGTAGAAAAAAGACACTATTTGATTAAAAAAAAAAAAAAAAAAACGGTTTCATCTTAATTAGTTGATCTTTATCATATCCATAGACTGGGACATTTTAAAGACCTCATTGTTTTATGAGACAAGTGCTAGAGGGACTCATTTACAGCAGCACATGTCATCACATGGCTGAACATGTGCACTTTTATGTCTCTTTTTTCTTTTTATGTTCAGAAAAATAAGTAGCACCAATGTCACAAATATAAAGCATTCCATTCTTCTGTTCCCCTAGCTATGTTTTTTTTTTTTTTTTTTGGCAATGTTTTCTTTTGTGGAGCTTTTAGGACCACTGTTTGCTTCTTCTCTGATAATACTTTGCAAAGGCACTAACATAGGGGACTGTGATTATTTCCACCCAGGACAAGAGGGATTCAAAGAAATATAAACTACCCAAATAATTGAGGGTTTTTTCCTATTCAAGAATGATAGTGATTAGAGCCAAACTCATTTCCAGCACTAACAAAGTGTACATACAGTCATCATACAGCCTCAAAATTATTCATATCCCTGCCATTTTTTGTGATTTTTAGTTTTTGTGATGAAATGTATGAGTTTCGTCAAGTTTGTTTGTGACTTACATGTGATAACACAAGTGAGGCAAAAACAACAAGTAATACTTGAAGAAATATTGTATTTCAGGAGTATTTTATCAATGGATTTCCAAAAAACACCATGTTAAAATTATTCATATCTGAGGTTTACTAAATCTGTCTTTTCTTAATAGTCAACAGAGTAGAGTTTGTTCTTGTTGGTGGTTTCTGTTTGTATCCACAGGTTTTCTTATATCTCATGTGAGATTTTGGGCATACGAGAGCCTGTGGACACTTACAGGAACCATCAAGAACAAAGTCTAGTAAACCTAGGGTATGAATAATTTTGAACATGGCATTTTTTTTTTTTAATCCATTGATAAAATACTCCTGAAATAGAGTATTTCTTCAAGTATCATTTGTTGTTATTCCCTTACACTGAAAAAAATTTAACTTTTACAAAGTGTATTTTTCTCATTTCTAGTCAAAATATCTCATCACACTTAAAATTAGACATAATCACCTAAAGAGTGACTTTTTAATGCAATAAAAGAAGTTATTTTTAGACAATACATCTTGAAAATCTTATTTCTAGAAGTCTTACCATGACAATTTTCACTTGTTCCATTGGCAGATTTTTTTGTTTGAATTAAGCAAAAGAAATTCTTGAATTAAGCAAAAAAAATAATCTACCAATGGAACAAGTGAAAAATTATCTTGGTAAGATTTCTTGAAATAAGATTTTCAAGATCTATTGCCTAAAAATAACTTCTTATATCTCATTAAATGGTCACTCTTTAGGTGATTATGTCTTATTTTAAGTGTGATGAGATATTTTGACAAGAAAAGAGAAAAATACACTTGGGAAGATTTAGATTTGTTTCAGTGTACTTGTGTTATCACATAAGTCACAAACCAGCTTGATGAAACTCATTCATTTCATCACAAAAACAAAAAAATCACAGTAATGGCAGGGGTATGAATAATTTTGAAGATGACTGTTTCACTCATTCACAACAAAACACAATCCAAGTTCAAGCTAACTAGCTGCAGATTAACCCTGACGTTTTCATCAACAGGATCAACCCAAGATTTTGAGCTTGTTGCATCTCTACAGTTCAGTTTGCTTGCAATGTGATGACTGTGAAGGTCAAAGAATATGAATCATATATTTTCATATCCGTCAATCCATTTGTGCCCTTTTGGAAAGGCGCATTATGCTGGAAGAAACCACTCTCATCAAGGTAGAATGGATCATCACAGGATAAAGGCAGTCATTCAGAACTCTGTATCATCTAAAGGGGACAAGTGGGCTCAAAACGTACTGGTAAAATGACCCCCAGAAACCCCACATCCCATTGTTGTAGAGGTCAACCTTTCAAGCCTGTAACGTTCTACTGTTCTCATCAAGATCACAGTGAAGGATGACTCATCTGACCACATCTCTGTCGACCAGGGCTGATTTTTAAACCCACTGGACTCCTTCATGACCATTGTCTATGTAACGAGGGCTTTATGCACTGAAACCCAACTATAATATCATTCTGGGATGTAACTGTAATTGTTCTCGCTGACAGTCTCATCCGATCGGCTGTGTTTTTCTTGTATATCATCCAGATGCACAAGAATGACAAGTAAATGTTTGCTGTCAGCTATAATATCTAACACTATTTACTGACGTCTTTCCCATAGATCTGAATGCAGATGTCACTTTAGTCACTGCTGAAACACTAGAGATGAGCCGTCTTTGTGACTGAAGGTTCTGCCATCTGTGCCCCGATGATGAACTCTATTTCAATGTCACTCACATCTTCTCCTTTTGACCATCTTCATCCAAAATCAAAGTTATCTGGGCCTGTCGAGCATTTTTATCCATGCCACGGCGTATGACTGGATGTTATTTGTACCATGCAATGCACCTGTAATCGTTATGTTTCTGCACATATTCATTAAGATTGTGTTTCAACAAATCAAATGAATTCTCTGTGGATCAAAGAAATCATTTGTTCTGTGTGCATGAGAGTATCTCAAATCCAAACCGTATGTATTTAACCCAATAACACCAAACGTATCATATTTGATACATGAGTTTTGAAGCCCTCTACATGATCAGATTGATATTTTTTTTCTTGAAAAACCTGATGTATACAATTAGATACATGCAATACACAGATAATCCACCGGGGTGAAGAATTCGTTCACCAGAGGCTTTTCCAGTGACACTACAAGATTGTCATTGATGAGGAAGGAGGCAGAATTTTGTCAATTTTGAAAAGGAATTACCAATTTTTTAGACAGGTTCGTGTTATATTATGTTTTTGTTTGTTCAGAAATAATAATATTTACCATTTAGACCTGATGTATCAAATATGATACAAATTAAAAATTTATTTATTTATTTATTTATTTGTATTTATTTTTTGTACATGATAAAAACAGCAATGGAAAAAACAACAACATTCAAACAAATAACAAAATTGTGCAGGAGAGGTTAGACGCCAAAAAAAAAAAGGCTTATATGAATACCTCCCCCGAAATGAACAATACACAAAAAAAGAATTAAAAAATACAATATAACTGAAATAATAAACTAAAGTAAAAACTATAAAAATGTAATCCACATTACAAATCATCAAATACAAATCAAGTGATATACAGCCTTACATTTTTTCATGAATTAAAGTCCTTTTCAGATGCTTTTTAAACAATGATAAAATAGATGTTGATTAAAGTTCAGGTCTTAGATTATTCCACAGATTTGGTCCACGATATTTCAGAAAATACTGACAGACTGAAGTTCGGCAGTACGGAAGATAAATTTGCTTGAATATCGTGTCGAAAAGTTGTGAATAACAGAAGACAACATAAAGAAATTCTGAAAAACTTTAGGAAGAATGAGGTCAGTGAACATATTTGTACATGAAGACACAGGTCTGGTAAACGTTCGCATCAAAAACTGAGAGATGATTGATTTTTTTGAAAAGAAAAATCATACATGGAAATTGATATTTGAAAAAAAAAAAAAGGGGGGGGGTTGTTCAGAAGGACCAATAAAGGCTCCAGTTTCAAAGAACTGGAATTTTCTGTCAATGATTTAATGGTTCAGACTTTACAGGGTTAAGGAAATAGCATAAGCAAGAGCATGTGTATGAACACACATTAAACACTGCACTGTGAAAGCAAATTATGAGTGTTTGCACAGTTTGAACACACTGTGCAATTTGCATTTGGACACAACTTTTTAAACACCCAAAACAAAAGCGAGGAGCATGTTCAGCATATCCAGTACATGCAGATGCACACACCACTGCACCTGTCCCAGACTCTTAGTCCTCAGGATAATATCCGAGCTGCCAATAGTTAGTTGATAATACTTTCTCTTGTTAGCTCAATAAATAATGCAGCCAGCCAAATGATTCCAGCAGTCGTAGTAAATGGATATTTTCATATCCACTGAGTCCATAAAAATGTCTTTTAATTAAAACATACAGTATTTGTTATTATTCAAAAACATTAATTCTGCGTTTGCCTCAGCAGGCACATTGCGAGGCATGCCAAGATTTTAATTGACATCTGTTGTTTGTTTCTCTTTACAGCCTTTTCTACTTTTGGTGCCTCATTTTGCTTAATTCTTTTTTCGACAATTGTTGCTGAGCAAAATCTACTGATTACAAAACGTAAACCCACACATTCAAACCTGCAACAGACGTTCTTTCAGTTTTGATTTTGAGATATTAAATATTTATGTAATTTTCTGTTCATTTTATCATGAAGTTTGGTTGGTTAAACTAAATCATGTCTGTGTTGAGAGGCTTAATGGTTTATAATGGACTGTATTTTACACCTGTGATAAAGAACGTTGCTCTGACCCACCTGTTATGATGTCACACTCTTCACTTCACACACTCTGGTTAAGGCAGATGACCATCCCCCAGGAGTCAGGGTCTGCTCCAGGTTTCTGCCTGTTAAAAGGAAGTTCTTCTTCGCCACCGTCACCAGTCACATGTGTTTGCTCCTGGAAGACTCTGTTGGGTAAATTGGCTTGAGAGTCTGGTTTTGGCTCTATATGTAAAGAGTCATGGGATAACTTCTGTTTTGATTTGGCGCTACATAAATAAAATTTGATTGATTGATTGATTTGCTCCCTCATGTTTGATATTTAGATAAAACTTGGGGAACTCTTGAATGAGTTCTTCATGCATTGACCTTGATCTTCATTTTCAAGGTCAAATTAGAATCAACATGTCAAATTTGGCCTTCAGCCACTATGTCAACATTATTACTCATCACTTAATTATCCAAACTCCTTCAAGTTTGGTGTTTAGGCACAGCTTGGGAACCTGTCTGCCAGTTTTTTTTTTTCTTTTTGGTTTTTTGCATTGACCTTGAGCTTCATTTTCAAGGTCAAAACAGAGTTGATACATTAAATTTGGACAGTAAAGTTGACCTACATTTTGCAGGTCTTTTAGGGTCAGTGCATGGTCATGGGGGCACATAGGAGACACTGGTACAGATGGGGTGAGGGGATAGTGATACTGGTAGGGGAGTAGGGCAGTCCTCACTGTCAAAAAGGGGTAACATTGGTCTTGTTACCCCGCCACCCGAAGGGGAGGCAACGGGTATTGTTTTTGGTTTGGTCTGTTTGTTTCTTTAACACTGTAGTAGCAAAATTATTAGTTGAATTCATACCAAATTGGGTTTATAGATTGCCAGTGACCCAGAATAGATCTGATTATATTTTGGGAAGAGTAAGCCAAAGTTCAAATTTTTTATGAATTTTTTAAATCTTTTATTTTCCCATTTACTTGTAATGGGTGAAATTCACATGTCTGTAGCAGCAAAACTATTGGTTGAATTCACACCAAATTGGGTTTATAGACTGCCAGTGACCCAGAATAGATTTGGTTATATTTTTGGGAAAATAGGTTAAAGTTCAGTTTTTTTTTTTACAAATCTTTTAATCTTTTTTTTTCTCCCATTTACTTATAATGTCTATAAAAACATAAATTTTGTTTCAATTTACTTCAAACTTAGCACATATATAGAGGCAATTGATATGCTCACATCAGCACACGCATAGACATGATGACATCAGCTGGATAGTTGCCAAAATAAGCTACAATACATGCGAGGGGCGGGGTTTGTTGTGCCTGGCACCACTTGTTAATATTTTAGTTAATAGTGCTATCAGACAAAAGATACAAGAACAGGCTATTTTTATTCATCAGAAAACAAGAGAAAAGAATATTTTAAAAACCCACTGCATGTACACAAAAATCATGCCCAGAACCAATCTCACACATGGATCTGTTTGTTTACAGAAGAAATGATTGGCTAAAGTCGATGCATTTGCATGCTCATATGATCAGGCATTTCCCTGCCTAATCAACATCTAAATGTTTTTTTCGGCAGATTGCGTTGTCATTTACAGACAGACATGAAAAAACAGGCTTTCAAATCAACAAAGTAAGCATTTTAGGCTGGAAAACACTTGTCTGAGCTCAAAAAAAGGGGGATATATTTCTACCAACAGTACATTAATGTGATTGCAACACCACAAAATATTCATGCAAGTATTTCCTGGATGTTACAATTTAATGCTCTCGTTATTTTATTAACTTTACCTCATTTATTTATTTTAAGATGAAAGTCCAAACACAATCAGCATTCATCTCATTTCCGTCACAAGAGCAGCCAAAAATCACTGGGTGACGGCACATCAATTCTGGATAGAGAGTGAGCGAAATGAAAAACATTTCAAACAGAAATACCATCTGCCAAAAATCAAGGTTTAGAAAGTGCATTGTTGTGACACTGATGTAAATAAATTATGTAGCAACTCATGTCAGTACTCTAGGCTTCATAATCATGTCACAAAGTCAGTGTTTATTTGCTGTTATCCTGAAATCAACCTCACACATGATTGCACATCACACACACACACACACACACACACACACACACACACACACACATTCACAGATGAAATCCAAGTGCATCTAGAGAAAAGTCATTCTGATTGCTGACAGCAAAATTAAATAATCAGAGGGAGAAGAGAAAATCACATCTTTCACATTGCTTGGTTGTGAAATAATAAAATCCACTTGACCTTCAATCTGTTGGTACCCTGAAGGCCTTTATGCCAGATCTGTCCATCAATCTCACATGGAGGGACAGAGAAATGGATTAACTTCATATTTCTTCTCAAGTACATGTTGCTGTGTGTTTCCACAGAAACCTCATTGTCTGACAATCTGCCTCTAGCTTCAGAAAATTACACTGTGTCACTTTTGGGCACAGTTTTACAATGAGATGGGCATGGGATTAGAAACTGGATTAACCTTCAGCCGGTACTGTACCAGACCACATATGGGAGATTTTGTATTGTCGTTGTCATGCCTGCCGGTGGCCACGGTTCCACAGACACGTTATTACAGAAGCTGAGGTTTAGACGCTTTCCCTCCTCTTTAGTTTCCGATCCATCTGAAGCCTTTGCACATATCTGATGTTGCCCTTGTGCAGCTGCCCACTCCCACTCCTCACACTCCCACTCATTTTCTGGATCGTATAAAACCTCTTTATCATCACGTTATCAGAAATCAAACAGTGCAACCAGTCGCTCTGAGACATCTCTGCTCTGCTGACAAACACTCAATCCTCCAGTGTTCATCATTAATTAATATGATTTATTCAACCACCTGTTTCCATAATTTCCATTATTCAGACACTGTTTTGCACGTCCCTCTGCGACTAATGTGACTGTTTGTTGTGTTGACTCTGAGTGTAAACTGAAATGAACGCTTCTGATTCTATTGCCCGACAGAGGTCTCTATTTCAACAGAAAGTCTTGCCTTAAAACAGTGATATTTTGATTTTTTAAACGGAATTACGCATTTCAAAACATTTCCCTGTGGTCTACATAAACTGTAAATGCTATGCTTGGGTCTGAATTCTTCATTATATCAATTCCACAGGTCCATCTTCAACCCTATTTCTGAGCAATGACACCAGAAAGGTTATTTTGAGCGCTGGCCCTTTAAATGCAAATGCCCACCCCCTCCAGGTTGTGGACCGTGCTGCTCTGTCCTGTTCAACCACTTATGTTCATTAATACAACCAACAACTGAACTTTTTAGGTAATCGGCTTGAAGTTTGGCCATATTTTCAGTTTGGACTACAACTGCTGCTGCTGATAAACAATTATGTCATATTTGGAGAAATGTTCGTCGGAAATCTTGACCTTATATGTGCAAATGTCATGATGAACGTAACAAACTAAGAAGGAATTAAAACAGGTTGTAGAAATCCACTTGATTTTTGTCGGAATTAATATAAAGACAGCTTTGCAGCACCTGGAGGGTTCAAATTCAAACTTTATGAACTATTGGGGTCCAAATACACAAATAAATGAACCAAAGACTAATAAAAGTGGGTTTAGCAAAATATGAGCCCTTTAACCCATGAAGACATCCACCGGCATCCAAAGTCATCTACTGATCTAAAATGTATAGAAAATTCTGATCCATTAATCCGATCAATATATGTAAATAATTGGTGTAAAATGCAGTTTGTCATCTTTTCATGGTCATCAGATATGACCCATTTGGACGTTCAGAGGCGCCGTAGTGAACGTGAAAACACCGTCATCTTCTACAACATTGATTCACCAGTAAAACCCATGGATTTGGATCAATGACAGTGGATGGAGACGCTTATATTTTGTTGAAAAAGTCACTTTTTTCTACAATTTCTTCTGTTTCTGATATAATAACCCTCAACTTTAATCTGAATTTAAGGAAAATACATCATTTTCACTGAAACAATGCAAAACACAAATGATAATATTATAGTAAATGGTGATAAGTCACTTCACAAGGGGTAAATTTAGGGGAAAAAATCAAATGGGAACTGCCACAAAAGTAGCACTGGGTCTTTATGGGTTAAAAGTAATTCACAAAACATCAGAACAGCCATGGCCACGCACATATAACATAAAAGACGTTTGGCTTTCCAGGTCCTGCCTACGATAAGAAATATACTTAAGTCAGTATTTATTCTAAAAAGTGCAAAGATCGTCTTGTTTCTGTGACAAATCGGTAAGAGAAATACAGGATGTTCAAAACAAACCCTAATCAGGACATCTTAATCATAATCAGAATACTGTCCATGGTCCTCAAACAATTTGCTTGAGAAGACCCTGATAATGACATTGAGATGAATGAAATCAGACGTCTATTCTTTACTGTTTTCTGATGAAGTACAGAGAAGAAGAATGAATAAACAAATAAAACCAGAGCAGCTGACCACCTACAGCAGTGGAAAAACAGTCAGACACAGGAGAAAATAAAACTGTTATTCGATTAGTATATCAGCCCTCATTTATGTAATTAAGAAAAAAATTCTCTGTTCTTTGTTTGCTTCTCTGAAAATAAATGGAACATCTTTAGGATTTGGATCATTTGAGTGAATCACCTTAGGTTTTAGGAAACACCAACTGACATTGTTCTCAATTTTCTGGCATTTTATAGATCAATCAAGTCACTGATTAATCGTGAAAATAACTGACACATAAATGGACAATGAAAATAATCATTAGTTGCGGCCCTGGATTGGGAGACCCAGCCATTTGAAAGTTAACGGAAAATATTATTATTATGTATTATTGGATCAAAATCATTAAGCTGGGATTTTATGGTGTTTGTCAAAAACAATGTCACCCTGTGATTAAAAGAAAAACAAGTTCAACAAATAAATTAAGAACAAAAAAATCTGAGATAATCATGCCTGTGCTGTATGGAGCTTTGACTATTTTAGTCAGTTAGTGGTCAAAGTCATAGACTGTATGTAATTTATGCTGTTTTTCCACTGCTGGTATCAGTTTGGCTCACTTCAACTTGGCACAGCTTGTTTGGCATTTCACTGTGTGACAGCAGGGACCACCAGGGACTATCAGATACTATTTCTAGTACCACCTTTGCTTAAGTTCCAAGTGGGCCAAAGTAATACCATGATCATCACATATAATGATGCAGAACACAGTTTGGTTGAACCTCAGTGGCTGCCTCGTCCATACCTTTGTGTGTTATGTTTCCAGACTAAGTCGACCAAAGGTGTTAAGGGCGCTTTCACACAGCGTACCCGAGTCCATATCCGAATACACCGGACCCCAAAGTCCACTTATTTTCATCAGTGTGAATGCAAACGTTCCATGCTGGAGTACCGTACCCGAGTTCAGCTGAGAAGGTAGTCTTGGGTACGGACTGCGTGGACTCCAGTATGGTACGTTGCAGTGTGAAAGCGATCCGTGTCCAAGAACCGACATGACTTAATCACCACAAGGCCATAGACGGAGCTCCTGTTGTCTCCTGAAAAAGCCTTGGATCCGTGCGTCACAGGCTCATCTTATCGACTGAACCACTCTGTGATGTATCAGGGACAACAAAGGTCACTCTTCTTCACTCTGCCTCACACAGGCTAACAGATAGACAAGTATTGCCGTCATTGCAGACTAATGAACAGAACAGTCGCTCGGTCGATGACGTAAAGGTTTGTCTTCTTCTGACTTCCACGTTTGTTGGATAGTGACAGAATTTCCTCCACACTGCCACCTACTGTTTCAGTCCTGTAACTACCACTCGTACTCGGTCACGGGCCGCGGTACGTGCTTGTGAATGCAACATCTGTGGGAAAGGTGTGAGTGTATCCACAACGAGTCTTAGTTTGACATGTTTTTATAATACTACAAAAAAATGGCTCCTAGATAACCAGCACTGCCAACACTTGTATGCATTCTAGTGTCCAGGTCAAAGACTCCAGTATGGTCAAACAAATCAAGTACTGTACTGATCTCTGCACACATGTAATGTATAAACTGTCTTGGTTAGTTCTAGTGAAGTTTTTGGCCCAAAGGTTTTTACTTGTACTTTTTTCTATGCCTGGTTTGCAATTGCACAATTAGCTTATTTATCTATTTATTTTTTTATTCTTCTTGCTCCTTTTTATTTTTCTTCTCTTTCTCTTCTTCTCATTCCATCTTTTATATCTTATTCTTGCTCTAAGACAGTTAATGTATTTTTTTAGAATGTATTGTATGTATTGAATGTATTTTATGTATTTGGATGAAGCCGTTCAATCTGAGCAGACTTTTCTATATCTGTCATGTTTAGCGGTTTTCTTCTAGTGTATTATGACTTTATAATCTAAGTGATGTTTGTTATCTTAGTCGTTTGTCCAGGACAACAGATGGAAATTAGCTTCTCTGCTAAATCTGGGGCATGCATCTTGTTCTTTGTAACTAATGCCAATACGTACTCTCCTGTAACTAAATAAAGAAATTCAAATACAAATTTATTTCAGAAATTGCAACTTACTTGGAGGGTCATTGTCCTCCCCTGTTGCTCGTAGCTTTCGTCACACTGAAGATTGGATCACAATTGTTCACACTGTTACGCCATACTTACAGTGGAAATGCAATGCGCTGTAGGCTGAACTGAGCCAAACCAGGCCAAACCGGGCTTGGTCGAGCTGAGTTGAGGTGACACCATTAGTGGAAATGAGGACAGAAGAACAAACATGGTTTCTGACCTACCATTTGGAAGCAAGTGGTTTGTGATTTAGTTGCTGCCATGTTGTCTTTTTGGAGCTGGAAGTGGCCATATTTGGACATAAGGGGCAGTACTGCTGGGCCACAAGGGGACAGAGCAACTGTGAGAGGCTATGGATGAGCTAATGCTAAACAGTGGCTTATTGACTCAATAAGATATGAATTTTCATCAACCTTTGCATAACAAAATTATATTACAGTGTTAGTGGTACGTATTTGCCACAACTACAGTGGCGATGTCTGTCTGGAAGAAAATGTGTTTTATTAAATGAGCAAAAGCTTAGACATTATAGATGATAAGATGCACCTTATTATAGGGGCTGAGACCAGAGTAACGCCTGGGAAAACATATTATTATTATTAGTGGTAGTAGTATTGATACTATTTTAGAGAAAAGTTCAGTATATATTTGTGAGAGTAATGGCTTTTTGGAGCAGCACCTAGTGGCCATTAGTAGTATTACACATTAAGATATTTACTTGGGGGTTCTTTTCCCTCAGTCAGTGTACTTTATTCCTTCCATCACTGCATTATTATATATTAACCTGAATTATGGATTCTGATTTCTTGTCTACCTCTACAATAGATTGTTGATGGAACTTCTATAAATTAATTTTGTAACACTTACCCAACGAATGTACAAGCAATTTTTAAATAACTTTGCACAGGTAATCAAAGCAATACATCATATTATGGAGGGTGTTTATTAGAACTGACATAAACAAACACAATATAGTGCATATAAAAATGCACATAATAATATAAACAGGATAAATAAGATGACTTTTTCAAACTCCCACTGACAACTTTTAATAGCTGATATTATTGTACTCTAATGTCCCGAGTCCTGACACATAATAATGACAGCGCGACAGCCATAGCTTTCATATTTATGTAGATTTGTTTGTGTGTTGTTATGTTGCCATCTCAACCTCACACCTACCAACAGAACATCTCTCCAGTGATTCACTACTTTGCATGATTTACCATGATACAATGCTGCTGTTATCTGAATGAGCCTTGATAATGACACCAAGATGAACGCAACAAAATGTGGAAATGAAATCAGACATCTATTCTTGAACTACAATGCCCTGATGGGGAAAAGACAAAACAGGAGGGGGGAGAACAAGGAAGGAAAAGGGTGCACAGGTAAATTAGATTGAAGGGGAGAGAGAGGAGGGCAGGCAGCAGAATGTGGAAGAAATAGAAATAAATCAAAAGTGTGAAAAAGAAATTATATACTGAGGTAAGATGGAAAAAGGAGAGAAGCAGGGGGAGGTAGTGGGCGGGAGGGTGGTGAGCAAGCTCTGAAGAGGAAATCAGCTGCTTTCTAATGGGCACTGATTACATCTCCTCCTAAATGTCAAGTACATTTCCATTTAAAGTGCCTTGGTGCTTAAAAAGGCATGAAGAGTGACACACCCAGACCACACATGCTTACACACATGTGAGCTGATGTGTACACTTTAACAGCCTACGTGCAAAATGTGCAAATATTTTAGCAAGCGACGCAAAACTACACACGGTCGACATAATATCCGAATGCAGACCGCGAAAGCATGTGTGCACGCATCATTTCCTCAAACTTCTCCCTTTGTATGTCCATGAATCACGCCAAAGTGACACAGTAGCCAGAGTACACTTTAGTCTCATCAATAAAATCCACACACCACACACACTTCTTTATCCTTCATTTCAGCCCACCCTCAAATCTGCTTTGAGCCAATGAGGCGTGTCCTCCCACCGGGGTTTGGTAATGACTGCCAATCAGGATCACCATAGCTGTGCCCAACAGCGAAAACCAGAAAGATAGATGAGTGGCCCCGAGGCCCTGCTGCAGTGGAGCAAACAGAGCTTAGGGATAGATTCAATATGTCACACTAACACACACATGCTCGTACAGTCCCACATGGAAACAAAAAAGGCTGGTATGTAAGAATACACTTCTGTTGTGTTTGTTTCCTTTTTCTCAATTCCATATGGAAAATCAGATTCTGCTTCCATTTCATTTCGGTGTAACTGACAGTAACATGCAGTTAATAAAACAGTCACATCAAAAATATTGTACGTCAGTGATGCATGACTGAGTATTTTTAGAATTTTAAGTATTTTTTGACATGCAGCAGTACAGATGAATGCCAGAACTGACTTAAACAAGACAAGCAAGACTGAAATATTATGGATTCCAGAGGTTTATTTTCACGTCAACAAGTAGCTCTACCAATGCATGTTTTCAACATACTGCTTCAACACTTGGAACTGAAAAGAGAGTAATCAAGTCCACAACATTTAGTAATTAGTCAGGGTTCCTACAGGCTTCTACAAGTTCAATTTAAGACTTTTTAAGACTATATAAAATAGAATTTAATGCGAATTTCACCGCCAATTTCATGTCCATTCTGGAAAAACTTCATGACTTCTAGAATTTAGAAAAATGTATTTATTTACTCTAACGCCTTGATTCCCACTGTTCTGAGTCATATCTCACCAGGGGCTGCAAAGATAAGATAAGATAAGATAAGATAAGATAAGATAAGATTTTATTGATCCCACCATGTGGAAATTTAACAGTATACAGCAACAATATGCAACACACCAGTGCAAAAGAAAGGCAGGTAGAAATGAAGTTAATGATAATTGGTTCTTAATTTCAACATTTTTTTTTTATACATTTACACATTTTGTTATGTTTTATATTTCATTTTTGTCTAGTTGGGTCTTGTCAAGTTGGAATAAAATATTTGAACCTCTTCCTCTTCCTCCTTTGAACCTCATGAAATGACAATGTGAATCTTGATTAATTGTAACTGGGACTCATTGCACCAGGTCAAAGGTTATTACTGATGTGTATAAATAGGAATAAAAAGACAAATTTATAGGAAAGTGCACTGACATTGTTTTTATCTTGTTACATCTTTTACCTTGTATCTGTCTTCTTTTGTCATAGTTGTTGCATGTTTTAGTGTTTTTTTGTACAATTGATACCTCTCTTGTATTTCATACAACTTTGGTGGAATCAGCATTTATACTTTTCCAGAGTTTTAATGTAGAAAATAAATTCACATATCATCGTTTTCCTTTTTATTTCACACTGTCAATTGGTAAGAAAATATATTGGCTTTAGGAAACATTTGCTTAAAGAACTAACAACACTGATAAATAAGACTGAATCCAACTGTTTTCATTAAAGAGGTAATATTAGCTTTCATTCCATTTCTTACATTTCCTGGGAGGCAAAGCGATCCACTAAATCTAGATAAATTTTGCAGATACCTGTCTGTTCATGGGTTTCAAGTGAATCATTTGCTAGCGTACTTACTTTTCCTGGCACTTAAGTACACTTTTACTGGACTGAATCTTCACCTCAGCTCTCAAAGCCTTGTGGCTCAGACCCTAAATGAAAGTATTCCTTCAGTTAAACTTCAACTTCAAGTACAATAGCAGTAAATTGTGTGTATGAGTATGAACAACCATTGTGTCATAAAATGGTCCATGTCAGTGTTTTATTAAATAGTGTATTAATGGATATGTTGAATATTACTGCTGCAGATGTTTAACGCCACAGCTGAAGTCATTTAATTACTTTACACACTGTTGGACGCAGCACTCACTCAGAAAAATAGTCCTTTTTAATCTCTGTTTGACAACGTAATTTCCAGATAACCTAAGTTTTTAATTGGTTAGAGCGGTGGTTCTCAACCGGAGGGGGGGCGCAGACACTCTCCCGGGGGGGCGCAAGCACATGGGGGTGACATTGTCTTACGTGCTACTGTTATATATCACAACATTCTGAATCACTCTGCACATACTCTCACAGATTGAGGTCCGTGAGTGGGGAGAGGGAGGTACATATCATCCAGCACATCGTCCCACCCCCCATTCGCAAATTTTGTTTTCGGGGGGCAGCAGGTAGTCAATGATCAGGTGAGTGGAGCTCATTTTGACTTTGACTTCCCCACAGCTTTATCTACAGAGCTATATAACGCACCAGATCCTCGTCATATAGGTCCGTCACATTACTATTAGATTAATTGGGGGGGGGCATATCATCTAGCACATCGTAACCCCCCTGTGCGGTCGCAGATGTGCTTTCAGGGGGCAGCAGGTAGTCAGTGATGTCACTTTTCTATGTACAGGTATATGACCCACCACATCCTCCTCATTTAGGTACCCCCCCATTTTTCGGGCATGGGGGGGTGCCGGTAGGCTCGTGATGCCGTTAGTGGAGCGTGTTTCAAAGTCATGTACAATAACACACTTAGGACTACCAGAACCACCAATAAATCCACACTATGTATCCACAGACTGTAACGCCCACTGAATAAAGTATAAAGCACATTCTTTACACACATTTGTATCATGGTGTCTTCAAGTTTTCTCCTCCAGACTAAAATTCAGTCGGTTATTTTGAAAGTCAGTCTCAATAACATTTATAGTCTTTATGTGCTGCATCAGCTGATAGTTTACATTATAGCTCTGTTAGCTTAGCTCTGTTTTTAGCCTGAAAACAGCCACAGTAAAACCACAAATGACCTCTGTTTTCTGGACGGTTTGTGTCAAAAAATGCACTAAAGATTTGTTTGGAACTGTCCAAAGAATCAACTGTGGATCACTAATGAATTCAGTAAAGATGAGAAAACATCCCATAATAACTTTATACCTTCATAAGTCTGATAATCAAACTCACTCTTGTAGAAGAAACACTGTGATTTCACCATTTAACTCCATTCTTTTCATTTAGAGCTGTGTCCAGTGGTGAAAACAACAACAGCCCAGTTAGTTTTTAATACTTTGTCACTTTCTTTGACTCTAAAAGTTGTTTCTTAGTGGTTTTCATCCCATCCTGTCACTTTCTGACTCTTTGGTCAAAGGCCATGTTAGAAAGACTGACAGAATGACTCACTACTCCCTCTAGTGGTCATATAAATCTGCTAGACCGTCAGTTTGGATACGTTTGGTTCATATCGCTACAATCCAATACATTAACATCATTTTTGAACTCCTTTTTAAACTGCGATGAAAAATTTGGGTTTTTTCCTTTTCATATTTATTAGTAGAAATAACTACATATCACCACTTTAAAGAATTTTTTCATCATAAGTAGCAGAATAGTTACATTTTCTCATAAAGGAACACTAAATCCTGTTCAGACACATTTGGGTAACGCTGGGTTAAAAGTACAATCTTTGGCGTGGAATACAGCAGGAGAATAGAAAAACTGGAAAATTCTCATACAGGTGTCTCATTTGAACTACAGTACTTAGAAGCATCACACTTCAGATTATTAGAATTAAGAAGTGATCGTTTCACCTAGGGCTCGCTGTGGATTGTATAAAAATATGAGCCAAATAGTGGATAAAATTGCTAATTTCTTTTATAATTAATGACTATATAATCAATGAAGTCTGAGGTCGGTGGGTAAAATTTAGTTGAAAACTTTCAAATGAGGCAGACGGACAACAGTTAAATCATTTATCGGTAGCTTCCAGCAATGGTAAAAAAGTAAAGTGAGAGAAGAGAAGGTGGGTGGGGTGTGATGGAGCTGTTCGTGGGTGTATGCAAAAGAAATAAAAGCGGAGAAGGGGCAAAAAAAAAATTTAATGAAATTATTCCAAGATAATATGATTGTAAGAGGGAGAGAAGATGTCCAGGCAAGTGTGAAAAAAAAATCAGCGTATGTAAATATGTATCCTCGTTGGGAGTCTGCATTTTAACTTCTCTAATTAATCAAAATACTGCTCCATCCACCCACCTGCAGTAGCACAGTTATGAAGCAGATGCACATTTGTCATCAATAAGTGACAGAAAAATGTTCCTTAATATCCATTTTCTTAAAATTTTGAGAAATTGTTGAGTAAATTTCTACAGAAGCCTTAAAACAGCACTCCTGGTATGAAAACACCAAGTAAATATTTCTGTTATGATGTAGCCAGTGCAGTGTAGAACTAGTATCTAGTGCATCTGCAGACTAAACAGTGAACAGATACAGGGGAGAGTTCAGCGGTGCCTGTCACTGATTGTAACCCTGTCTCATTCTGCTCATTGTATCTAAATGAAGCCTTGCTGTCTCTTCTGCCCTTGTCAGCACTTGTTAACCCCCGCATTGATTCTCCTGCACTAATGTACATCTCCTTTAATTAAAGACACCGCCTAATCTGGCTTTCTACCAAGCTGTATTTGCGAGCACGTAGCTGTCATCTGCAGATGATTGTGCCTAAATATAGCATTGGAAATTTACATGTATTGATGGAATGAGTTATATGGTCAGCAGAGGACTGATAGAACTAGTTTGACCTCTGGTGAGTTTGGCCTTTGTTCACTTTCTACCTGAAAAGTGTAAGACGGACAAGGTGGAAAACCAGAACCAAGAAAAAGCTTTGAGATTCTAGAGAGAATGCCACCAAAAACATTTGACAAAGTAACTCTAAAGTGCAAACTTTTCATTCATTCGTTTGTTTATTTTGAGCATATAGAGCAGGGGTGTCAAACTCATTTTCTTTCAGGGGCCATATTCAGCCCAGTTTGATCTCCAGTGGGCTAGACCAGTAAAATAATAGCACGATAACTTATAAATAATGACAACTCCAAATTTTTTAGTGCAAAAAATAACATCAGATGATGAAACTATTTCCATCCAAGACAAAAAAGATGTGAATAACTGGAAAAAACAGAAATTTCTGAAGGAAAAACAAGTACAATTTTATCAATATTATGCCTCAACTTATGATTTATACATGTGCATTATGGATCAGATCTACCAAGACACAAAACAGGCAGAATATTGTTAAAATTGCACTTATTTTTCTTTAGACATTCCAGGTTGTTCATATTTACCTCCGCCAAGGAGATTATGTTTTTGCCGGCATTGGTTTGTCTGTCCGTCTGTCTGCCCGTCTGTCCGTGTGCAAGATAACTTAAAAAGTTATGGACAGATTTGGATGAAAATTTCAGGAAATGTTGATACTGGCACAGGGAACAAATGATTAAATTTTGGTGGTGATCGGTGGGGGGGCAGGCACAGGGGGGCCCACTGATCTGCCTTGGCGGAGGTCTGCGCTCTTCGAGTGCTTCTAGTTGTTCAGGTTATTGATGTTTTATCATTAAAGGATATCAGAATTTAATGTTCTTTGCAATAAATCAAAGAGAAAAAATTGGTGTTGCCATTATTTTGAGGCATAATATCATATTATTTTTTCACATTAAACCAAGAAAAAAATTTGGAGTCATTATTTCTAGGTTATTATGCTATTATTTTTTAGTTTAATGCCCTTGACTGTTTATATCTTCAGGGTAATTTTAGGATTTTGCACTTTGTAAATTCATCTTGCAGGCCATATTGTACCCTTTGGTGGGCCGGTTTTGGCCCCCGGGCCGCATGTTTGACACCTGTGATATAGAGAATACATGCAAATTCAAAATTCCAAAATCATTCATCTACACTCGAAAAGGAGTGGGAAGAAGAAAAACTTATTTAATCCCACCCCCATTCTCATCATCAAATAATTTCACATAATAACATTTTAAATACTCACTTCTGTCCTTAGACTTCAAGCCAGAACAATGAACAAAATAGACCTTTACCAAATTAGAATAAACTCATTCGACAGTATTTACATTATATAACCAAAATGTGTGTGAAAAATAGAAACAAAGTACATTCCTGTTGGTGTTACCACGGGTAACAGTTAACCGTCATCTTACATTATAATAATTACATACCAGGCTGAAACAATATTAAATATTTCTTTTTTCAACATTTGTCTTAAATCTCTTTGACAGTATTGGTTAACTCTTACCAGGCAATGCAGCAGATGGAAAAATGAATGGAAATTAGGGATGCACCGTTACCACTTTTTTCCAGATCCAGTACAAGTGCAAGTACTTACATTTGATTACTTACCGATACCGTGTATTAATATGAGTACTTAATAATACCATTACAGTTCCTAGTTACTTTTGAAAATGTGCTTTATTGTCTTTGTCATTAGTCTGACTGGAACAAAGTGCTGCCACTGACATTTAATGCACTGGAATGAGTGTTTCTCAATCAATCCACTAGAGGGCGTCGCTCTGAATTAACTAAACTGGACAAATACTATGAAGAAGAGTGAAGTTTTTTAGACGAAGAAGAAGAAAGTATGTAATAGCAAACATGGCGACGACAGAGGAGGTCATACTAATGTGGATACTAATGTTGATATTGATGTGGACAGTTGTCACAAATATGTCAGTAGTTTTTCTCTAACTCACAGTCACTCTTTGAAAAGATCAGCTACCTCTACGGTTCCCGCTGGTACTGCTCCTCCACCTGGGTTCACACAGAGCCTTATATATAAGATAATATGATGATCTTATATGGCTCTGGGTACGCATCAGCAGGCTCAGGGAAAACAGACAGAATTATGTGTGGAATGTACATAGAGGACGGATAATACGCTCCATCCGTATCCGTCTGTGTCTTTAACGTAACTCGGTGTCACTGTTACTTTGTCACCGTTATTTATTTTGAAAAATCTCCACACTGCTGACATTACTCCTCCGTCATGTACCTACTGCACTATGAGGTGAACGTCACGCTGCTGTCAAGTGGCATCGGTGTGTTTGTATCGGAGCACTTTTACGAGTACGAGTATTACTACACACACTCAGTATCGGACCAATACCTGATACTGGTATCAGTATCGGTGCATCCCTAATGGAAATCATTTATAAAGCTTTTTTTTTTTTGAAATGATCCTTTTATTAGAAAGGCAAATGTCTGTCACATACATTAAATACATAATGATTAAAAAAATAAATAAAAAATACGATAGCATGGATACAGAAAGTTTTGGTCATTATGTCCATATTGCCCTTCTATAATTTCTTTTTTATGGACCATTAATTTCAGTTGAAACATGAACACAACAAAACAAAACAGGGGAGCGCACCACCATTTATAAGGCTTTTGAACATTTAAAATATGCTTTACTCATGAAAAATTAATATTGAATTCAGGCTTGGCTGGACTGAAAAAGTATACATTAGTTAACAGCATGCCTGGACAGCATATGCTTCAACAATTATCTTCCAGAAACAGTTATTTTCTGGGAAAAAAAAAAAACAGTTTTTGCATGTGTTTCATCTTTCGGTCCCTGTGGAGGGAGAGAGAAGGGGAAAAATGATCAACTTACTGTACCTCTATTTTACAATTATCAAGAGATCTCCTACAGACAGCTTGAAGGTTTGGCAAAGCTAATTAGATTTAATAATGGCTCAGTGGCACTGACAAAGTGCTTTAGTAAATGAACTAATAAAAATGGCGTTTGGATGCCGGGGCACACTGACAATGAAAATCACCATCATGAGGGGACAGTGTAAGGACACAATACAGTATGTGTCCATCTGTACATAAGACATGTGTAAGTGATGGTGGCTGGTGTTGTGTGAGAGATGAGAACAGAGCACGAAAAAGGGCCCATTTGAGCATCGATCACTTTTATGCCTCTGGTCTGTTTGCATATTTTAGACCTATAAACAACATGAATGATGTGCCGTGTAATGCACCATAATCGAGATTTATTCAATCCGGGGTGGAGGGTTAGGGGGAGGAGATGTTCACAAATCCAGAATCAGGAGGGGCTGTTGTGGCTGTGTGTGCGTACGTGTGTGTGTGTGCACGCACTGTGATTTATTTGATTTAATTAGATCGCCGATGTAAAACAGCTCGCAGGGAAAAAAAAGGTAAAGACGAGTGCCGAGGGAGGCATAAATAACACCAGGCTTTTTCCCCTTCCTCTTTGCCTTTGCCTACCAACCCTGCCTCTCATTTGCTTTAAACTCTCTGATCCTTTCCCTATCAATATACTGTACAGTCTCCCCTCTCTGTCTTTTTTTTTTTTTTTTAACATTTTTTTGCTTGTCTCTTCCATCCTACCCCCCCCTTACCCATTCCTCCTCTGTCCTCTGTCCTCCTCCTCCTGCTGTGTCCCCCCTCCATCTCCCTCTGCTCGGCTCCCAGCTGAATAATGATAGGGGGTAAACACCTCATTAGGCTAAAAGGCCCACAGGAACAATCAGAGACATGGTATTCCATCGAACCTGTTACTCTGAACGCTCACAAAGACATTCTGAACACAGCCAGACAAGGCAAGAAGGGATCACAGGAAGCAGAGAGGGGCGGAGTGGGCCATTCAATTGAAAGGTTACTTCAGATAAGATGCTTTATAAATATCATTCATGCATCTTCTGTCGAGGTTTAAAGACATCTTGTTGCTCTGTGTCTTTTCTTTTGTCTTTTACAGATTGGACAGATACACGGTCATGAAAAGCTGATTTATGGTGGGTGAAAAGGATATAAAAGGATATAAATCCACACGCTCTCGAGTAGTAAAGGTGCTTTATCTGACACAAACTCCTATAGCTCTGTTACTCCAGATGTCACCCAAACTCACAGCTGTTTCCATATTATCTTCCTTTAGAGTAGCTCGTCCTGCTCCCTGCAACGCTTTTTAGCTTACCGGCCGACAGCCTGTAAGCTATTGTCGTCATGCGGCGTCCGGCAGCGTCTGTCGTCTGTTACAAAAATTTCAATCGTCTTCTTCTCCGAAACTACAATTCTGATTGACTTCAAACTTGGTATACAGCTTCTTTATGATGATGTCAACAAAAGTTAGTGAAATTATTTCGATCCGGATCTGATTCTGGATTTGGTGCCACTTGGAAAAATGTCCCCATTATAAGAGATAGGAAGTGGATCGATGCAATAACTCAGTAAATATAAATGATATCAAGTGTAAATTTCTACAGTCCAGCCCTGACAGGGAGATGTTCCCATTAGAACAGATAGGAAGTGGATTGATACAATAAATCAATAAGTATCAATGATATCAAGTTGGAATTTGAATTTTTTACAGATGGAATATGACCAAAACATGGGCTATTTCTGTAATAGAATAAATACACAGAACTGGGTGATAATAAATGGCATCTGGATACATGTCCCAAAGCTTTTCATTTGGCCAGTAAGCTTCAGGGCCATTCATTGGTCCTGTTTTTTGCTTACCAGCCGACAGGCTGTAAGCTATTGTCGTCATGTGGCGTCCGTCGTCGTCTGTCGTTCATTACAAAAATTTCAATCGTCTTCTTCTCCGAAACTACAATTCCGACTGACTTCAAACTTGGTATACAGCTTCTTTATAATGATGTCAACAAAAGTCAGTGAAATTATTTGGATCCGGATCTGATTCTGGATTTGGTGTGACTTTGAAACATTTCCCCATTATAAGAGATAGGAAGTGGATCAATGCAATAACTCAGTAAATATAAATGATATCCAGTGTAAATTTCTACAGTCCAGCCCTGATGGGGAGATGACCAAAACATAATGTCCACATGCTGATCAGGATCTTCTTCTTGATCCGGGAACTGATGGAAAATTTAACATGGGCTCTTATGGGGAAAAAATTTCAATTGTCTTTTTCTCCCAAACTCCAGTTCTGATTGACTTCAAACTTGGTATACAGCTTCTGTATGATGATGTCAACACAAGGTATTGAAATTATTTCGATCCGGATCTGATTCTGGATTTGGTGTGACTTTGAAAAATTTTCCCATTATAACAGATAGGAAGTGGATTGATCCAATAAATCAGTAAATACCAATGATATCAAGTTGGAATTTCACTTTTTTACAGATCTGATTGGAATATGACCAAAACATGGGCTATTTCTGTAATGTAATAAATACACATAACTGGGTGATAATAGATGGCATCTGGATACATTTCCCAAAGCCGGGAATTTGGCCGGTAAGCTACAGGGCCATTGGTCCTATTTTTTTTATTTAGTATGCATCATTTGCCAAAATGTTTATTAAATTCCTTCACTTAAAAATGCAGCTCTACTCAGCAGTGGCCTTGGTTTTCAGAGGCTTTCAAAGACCACATCACCTGAAAAAATAAAAAAATGTGCCCTAGTTACTTCATTTAAGGATTATCACATCCAATATTCTACATTTTTACAATCAGCAGTATCATTGTTTTTCATCCCGTATCCAATAAAGTTAATTAATTATTACATGGTTTAGTTGAATTCTCTGACTGGTCTGTTATTTCGGCATAAAAACCTCATCTGTGCTATTGACATTTTAATTATCGGAAGCAATACAATTATTTTCAAATCAATCATATCATTTTTACATCAGTATTTTTTGTTAGATGATTGATTTCTTTAGTCAAGAGCTGTTTAACGAGTAAGATAATGTACGGCGAGCTGGTCATTATTGTGAAATAAACCCCTCCGGTGTGATTCAAGACCGCTCCACTTTGAACATGAGGTCCTGCATCAACCTGTCGTGGTTTATTTTACAATAATGACCGACTGGCTCATTGTACATTCTCCCTTAATTAAAATGTGCATCTTTGAAGCGGATGCAGCTGTCTCTCGCCTTTTGCATTCATCTGTCAGGGAATGTCCCGCCCACAGTACCGTCTGATTGGTCACATGTCACAGTTAACAATCTATGGACACTAATATGAGGAAAGAACTGTTATTTAGTTATGTGAAAAGTGACAGAAAATACTGTTGGGTTTTATTGGATTTTCACAGACAGATTAAAGGCATTTCAACATTTCAAGTCTTACGATGAAGTTTGCTTTACTCGAAAGTGAACGATGGGCTGTATCCACAAAAATGGATTGCACTTGATAATATTGTGGGAAATTGTGTAGACTTTCTTGTGTTCTGAGTATTTTTCCGTATTTCAAAACAGGCTGGTCCATAATAAAAACTGCAAAAAATATCCTCAAATTGCTTTTCTTTAATGAGCTGTGATGTACACACACACACACACACACACACATACACAGAGCTCCACACCAAACCAATGTTAATGCGTCTACAGTATTTTACATCTGTAATACAATCTACTGAAACGTCCATCAAAACAAGCTCCGGCTCGTTATATAATTCTAGGTCTGAAACATGTTTGATTAAGGTATGACTGTTAAAATAATATTATGTGGCAGTGAGCGGATCTGGGATTTTGAAGAAACATTAGTGCTGGTGTTCTGTGTAGTATCACAGCTGGATGTGTGTCATGGTATCTCTGATCGATAAAAGAGACTGTGGTCATTTATGTTTGGGCTTTTACTTTTATTTGACAAACTAAGGCAAAACAGACAGGAAATGAAGGTCCGATCAGGTCCGAATCGAACCCAGGCCGCAGTCTATGTAGGATGAGCCAGGTGAACCACCAGAACAAACACCCTGACTGATATTTATGCACATGGTTGAACAGTCTGAGCTCCAGCAGTACTCGAGTACCCACAACTCTGAGGAAACACACAGAACAGAATATGTGACTCAATATCGTTAAACAGTATCATTCATAGAGTGATTCAGTGGCTGAGACAGTTTCAGCTGGTCAGGTGTGAATTAGTCAGTTTTTCATCCATCCATCCATCCATCCATCCATCTGTTCCATGCCTGTCCGTCCATCCATCCATCCATCCATCTGCCTGCTTTATACCTGTCCATCCATCCATCCGTCCCATGCCCATCCATCCATCCATCCATCTGCCTGCCCCATCCATCCATCCATCTGCCCCATGCCCATCCATCCATCCATCTGTTCCATGCCTGTCCATCCATCCATCCATCCATCCATCTTCCTGCTTCATACCTGTCCATCCATCCATCCGTCCCATGCCCGTCCATCCATCCGCCTGCCCCATGCCCATCCATCCATCCATCCATCCACCTGCCCCATGCCCATCCATCCATCCATCCATCCATTCATCCATCTGTTCCATGCCTGTCCATCCATCCATCCATCCATCCATCCATCCATCCATCCGCCTGCTTTATACCTGTCCATCCATCCGTCCGTCCATCCATCCATCCGTCCCCTGCCCGTCCATCCATCCATCCATATGCCCACCCCCATGCCCATCCATCCATCCACCTGCTCCATGCCTGTCCATCCATCCATCCATCTGCCTGCTCCATGCCTATCCATCCATCCATCTATCCATATGCCCGGCCCCATGCCCATCCATCCATCCAAATGCCCGCCCCCATGCCCATCCATCCATCCATCCATCCGCCTGCTTTATACCTGTCCATCCGTCCATCCATCCATCCATCCATCCATCCATCCCATGCCCATCCATCCATCTATCCATCTGTTCCATGCCTGTCCATCCATCCATCCATCCGCCTGCTTTATACCTGTCCATCCATCCTTCTGTCCCATGCCTGTCCATCCATCCATCCATCCATCCATCCATCCATATGCCCACCCCCATGCCCATCCATCCATCCGCCTGCTCCATGCCTGTCCATCCATCCATCCATCCATCCATCTGCCTGCTCCATGCCTATCCATCCATCCATCCATATGCCCGGCCCCATGCCCATCCATCCATCCAAATGCCCGCCCCCATGCCCATCCATCCATCCATCCATCCGCCTGCTTTATACCTGTCCATCCGTCCATCCATCCATCCATCCATCCATCCATCCCATGCCCATCCATCCATCCATCTATCCACCTGCTTTATACCTGTCCATCCATCCTTCCGTCCCATGCCTGTCCATCCATCCATCTATCCATCTGCCTGCTCCATGCCTATCCATCCATCCATCCATCCATCCATATGCCCGGCCCCATGCCCATCCTTCCATCCAAATGCCCGCCCCCATGCCCATCCATCCATCCATCCACCCATCCATATGCCTGCCCTCATGCCCATCCATCCGTCCGTCCGTCCTTCCATCCATATGCTTGCCCTCATGCCCATCCGTCCGTCCTTCCATCCATCCATCCATCCATCCATCCATCCATCCATCCCACTCCCAGACTTCCCTCTCCCCACTCACCTCCTCTAGCTCCTCTGTGGGGATACTAGGTGTTCCCAGTCCAGCTGATAGATATACTCCCTCCAGTGTGTCCTGGGCCCACCCTGGGGTCTCCTCCCAGTTGGACATGCCCGAAGCACCTCTCCAGGGAGGTGTCCCCGAGGCATCCTGACCCAATGCCCGAAGCACCTCATTTGGCTCTTTACAAGGTTGCATTTAAATAGAAAGGGGCCAATTTTCACCAAATGTATGAATATTCCCTAATTTACAGCCATGAAAATGACACAGGTGTAACATTGTCAGAATGTGCTTGGCTGCACAGTCTACAGTCAATTCAAACCTCACAAGCTATTACAGGCTATATTTTAGTGTCATTTGCACTGATTTTCCCACAATCTTTTTGGTGTTCTGGCCCTGTAACTCTATATAACTACCCATAAATCTCTCTAGCTTCATTACAGATAATCAGTACTTAAAAATGAGTCAGCTTGTGCTTAAGAAATTTGGAGTTGGTTGTAAAAAACACCCATTACAGTAAGGTAATTACAACCTGAACATATAAATAATGGCATGATTTCCTATGCTCTATAAAACATGTTTCTCCTCTTCATTTTCATTATTGCCATCTTATACTCATAAAGACCAAAGCATTAAAAATTCCTCTTGGGTTAAATTCGCACCTAAAATACAAACTAGTACTAATACAGGCAGGATTACACTGAATTTGTGAATATAAAATAAATATCCTTCCTTATTTTGCAGCATGTGTGTATTAAATAAAAGGTGAGGGTTATTTGATTAATGAGCAAAGCATATCATTGTAGAACAAAACTGGACCCTAAGTTATTAGTCTTCTATTTGACTTTCACACCTATTCTGGGTAGTCAGCACAAATATACATAATGAATAGCTTTATGATTTATGCATGCTAAGCAATAATGCATGGCAACAAATCTTTAGAAATTCCAATAGCATTTGTCTGTATAGCAATAGTCTTGTGGTTCATTGTCATTAAATATGATATCTGACAATCCACCACTCAGGACGGTGTCAAAAGGCAGACTTAAGACACGTGAACTCCCAGTCTTTACTGTCACTTGTCAGTATGGGCTTCACAGTACAATCAGTGTGACAGGTACGACAAAACATTTTTAATCTTTGTCATTTATCCTTAGAAAAGACAGATGTATCATGTGGATGGATGATAAGTGTTGTAAGAATGAGGGGAACTTGTAAGAGTAACATGCTTTGCAAACTCATCACCCAGTTTCAACATTAATGCCCTTTTAATTGTGTTTGATTAGCAGAGCGGTTTATACAGAAGTGAATGATCCACAAAAAAACAGCTGAATCAGTGTGCTAAGTTTGTCACTACAGAAAGTGAAGAATGAGAAAAGAAGCATATACAGAGTCGGTTTTAGGTTTTTTTTTTCTCACACGCTTAAGAGCCGTCACCTTCCTCCAAACTGTAACAGTAAGAGAAAAATGAGAAAATTACTCAGCATATAGAGCAAATAAATGTAATATTCAAAAACGTACAAGTTATTAGCTGCTTTAATTGGTAAATTAACTGTTACAGTAACTGCAAAGGGGATTTTGGTGCAGTAAAAAAAAAAAAAACAAGATCACCAAAACAGCTGTTCTACGCATCTATTGTGTTTTCTGATTTGATGGCAAGTTTAAGATCAGACACATACACACCCACAAACAAAACAAACACAAACTGGAAAGACTACTTAAGTAACCTCTCAAAAAATAAGTGAGAGGATAGATGAATACTGCCAGTAGGAGAAGGATCCAACAAGCTACAATATAAAATGCTTCAGTGATTATTGTCATTAACACAATTAATCTAAAGCATCTTGTTTAGAAAATCTCTTCAGGCTTCAATCTGAAGTGGAACACTAGTGTAACAGCTGTAAATAAGAAGTTCATCATGATGCCACAGACACCTCTGTTTCCCTTTGATTAACAGTCAAAGTAATCTAATTCAATAATTGAATAATAGCGCTCACTCATTATCTATTATACATTCCACTGAGATGGATAAAAGCATTAATATTCATGAAATATCTCCAGAATGTGAATTGAAATGTGATGACCTCCACACTGACCTTTTACCCAACTCACCTCTCACCCCTACACTGTGACCCGCTAAAGAGCTCTACGAAGCGCTCGTAGCAATGAAGTGTTGGGTGAGACGCCGTTAATGGTCCTTTGTGCCATCACGAGGCCAGGAGCCACACGGGGGGAACCGCAGGGGTCCAGGGGGTTGTCGAGCGTCACGTTGAAGGTGCCCTTCAGGACCGTGTTCATCATACCTGGACTCAGCTGCAGAGACAAGGGGAGACACAGAAGAGATGACGAACAAGACACAATAATGTGGTTTGTTGAAATATAGAGCGTGAAGAAGAGGATGAGTACACCTGGTTAGGAGATTAGTGTACGAGTAACTGTGTTTATCTACAGCACAGGTGTCAAACATGCGGCCCGGGGGCCAAAACTGGCCCGCCAAAGGGTCCAATCTGGCCCCTGGAATGAATTTGTGAAATGCAAAAGTAACACTGAAATTACACTGAAGCTATTAAAAATCAAGGACAGTAAAATAATTTTAGGTAAATTCAATCTAAAATGGGTCAGACCAGTAAAATACTATCATAATAACCTATAAATAAAGAAAACCGCAAATTTTTCTCTGTTTCAGTTTTTAAAAAGTTAAAATTCCACAAAAATGTTTACATTTACAGACTAGCCTTTTACAAAAAATGGGAACAACCTGAAATGTCTTCACAGCACTCTAATTTTACCAACATTCTGCCTGTTACTAGATCCACTGTGATCTGTAAGTTATAATGCAAATGTATAAATTATAAACTAAGGTGTAATATTGTTAAAATTGCACTTTTTTTTTTTTTAATTTGCAGGTTGTTCATATTTGATCATGTTATGTTCAAGTACTGTTTGTAGATGTAAACATTTTCATAATGGAATTTGACTTTTTTTCACTCAAAAACAGAAAAAACTTTGGAGTTGACATTATTCATAAGTTGTTATCCTATTATTTATGTTATTTATATTATTTTACTGGTCCGGCCCACTTTATAAAATATGAGGCTGCATGTGGCCCCTGAACTGAAATGAGTTTGACACCCATGATCTACAGTTACAGTTCAGATAGGTGGTAATAACAACAGAGATAGTTACATAAAACTAGCAGGTTACTGGAAGTGTCTGTATTATTCACTTTGAAGGTAACATTGGTTTCTCATAAACTCCTAGTATTATGGACATAGCAGAGGTGATTTCTCATAGACTGCAAGGGAAGCTCGGCTTCCCCTCAAACTACGAAAATTAAATGGTCAAATATGTACGGTTGTGTTGACATTTCATTGACTACAAATGTGTTAGAACACGTTCATCTCACAGGCGAGTTCGTTCAGAATCAGCTTTATCACAATTCAACGGACGCGATGTTGTTCACTTCTCATACATTCCCGTTGCGCTGTTTTCTCATATGATCTCTGCTCAGTGCATTTGCCTGAAGAAGCTTGGTGTCCATGCACTTCAATGGGACTGAGTGGAACAGTTTTTTTCATTGCCTCAAAACTGGACAGTAAATGGATAAATGCCACGATGTTGTCCCACCCCCGGATGACCGGCGTCTCTGGGGGTAAATGGAGCTGTGGGCGGAGCTTGGCTGGGCTGGACACTGGGCTTCCACATGCTGATTGGAGGATCAGTTGAAAGGCTGAATCCCATTTGATTGACAGCTATTTGAGATCTACTCCTTCACTTGACACAGTTCAGTTTAATACCATCGTGCATTCTGCTGTGAAATCGAGAGAGAAACCACTACAAAATTACTTGTTCATTTCTTGCACTGTAAATAAAACACACTCATTGTACTTCCTTGTTTCAATTTAACATAATTTCAGCGTTTTCTTGTTTACTTGGTACGATAAGGTCACTGACCATTTTCTTAAAAAGGAACAAAGGGCCGAATTTATGTTTAAATAACTTGACCTTTTTTTTTTTATGTACACCGACAATGGGCTTCCCCTCTCTGAAAGACAAGCAGCCGCCACTGGGACGACATAGTGTAGCCTACCTGTCCACATCCAACACTACAGGACGGAATTACAATGTTTGACTGACAACTTACAAACATAGACACAAAAAGAAATGTATCCCCCCACCCCCAAGGCTCTTAAACGAGAATAAAATAAATAAATAAACTAGAAAAGCACTCGGAGAATGCAGACCTGCGCCAAGGCAAATCAGTCCCCCCCACTCCACCTCCCAATCCCCACCAAAATTTAATCATTGGTTCCTTGTGCCAGTATCAACATTTCCTGAAATTCCGTATTGTAATGTTATCCTTTGTATTTTGCATGTTTCACTGTAAATCATGTATTTTCCTATATTTCATTTAGATGT
Organism: Sphaeramia orbicularis; assembly: GCF_902148855.1. Lineage (NCBI taxonomy): Eukaryota > Metazoa > Chordata > Actinopteri > Kurtiformes > Apogonidae > Sphaeramia > Sphaeramia orbicularis. The sequence continues at coordinate 24,721,079 of NC_043965.1, forward strand.
TCACTAAAACTCAAGGTAAATTTAAAGGTTATTATATCAAAACAGAGAAAACTGAAGAAAAAGTGACTTTTTGAGCCAAATCTATCATTAACTGAACATAAACTCTATTGGTTTTACTGGTGAATCAATGTTGTAGAAGATGACAGGGTTTCCATGTTCACTATGGAGCCTGTGAACATCCAAATGGGTCATATCTGATGACCATGAAAAGATGACAAACTGCATTTTACATCAATTATTTGGAAGTATTGATAGGATTAGTGGATCAACAAGTATTCAACATTTTAGATCAGCAGATGGTTTTGGTCGGCGGTGGATGGTCTTTTTAAGTTAACATTAGTGATTAGCATTAGCACTTTTTACCTGTAATTAACCTGTATATTGCCTGTTATTAATGGTGGGGGAGACAGAAGACAGAAAGAACAGAACAGACAGAGAATCAAACCTTGAATGTTCTTGCTGTGAGACAGAAGTGCTAACCACTACACCATTGTGTCGCCCAATAGGTGAACCTTAATAGGTTCATTAGTGACTCTAAATCACCAGTAGGTGTGAATGTGAGAGTGACTGGTTGTACATCTCTGTATGTCAGCCCTGTGATGAACTGGTGACGCATCCAGGCTGTACTCCACCTTCAGACTCCAGCCTCCTCATGACTCTCCAGAGTATTAAGCAGATTGGAAAATGACTGAATGAGCCCAGATGTTTGTGCGTCTGCTCTTGATAACAGTGAGATGATTACATTATGCCCATTTTACATCAAACGTCAAAGGAAAATTCTATAAAAACTCACATAAAAGCACATACTTGTCAAAAGATTTAGTCAATAGATGGTTTAGAGAAACAAGAAGCTTCAATAAAGAGTCATTTCCTGTATCAGTGTCACATGGTTTCTCCACTGCCCCATCAATCAAATAAAAACTGGACCTATTTTTCACAAGCTACATATCCCCTGAACATACCGAAAACAAAATGACATTTCATACACGTCAAGAATAAAGGGACTTTTTATCTAACAAATCACATCTCATGTGAAGGAAGTAAGAACAACTGGGAAAGTAAAGCAATTTATAATAAAATACAATTAGTTATCTGTAAAATAATGCAGTTTGTAATACTATATATAAGTATTTCAGTTGTGCTCATAGTTTACAAACCCTGACAGAATGTGCATGGGACGGTCTTGGATGTTCCAACGTGACAATGACCCAAAACATAAGTCCAAGTCCACCTGTCATTGGCTACAGCAGAAAAAAAGTGAAGGTGAAAGAGTGGTCATCTCAGTCTCTTGTCCTTAATATCATTGAGCCATTTTGGGAAGGTCTCAAACATGCAAGAAAAAACAAAATCTTATAGGAACTGAAGGTGTTTTGCCAAGAAGAATGGGCAGCTTTACCATCTGAGAAAATAAAGAGCCTCATCCACAACTACCACAAAAGACTGTCATTGATGTTAAAGGGGCCGATACAGAGGATTAAGAACTAGGGTATGGAAACTTTAGATCAGAGTCATATGGATAGTTTCTGTTGTCAGTATGATTTAAAAAGAGCAAACACATTTGTTTGATAATAAATGGCTTCATCCAACCACTAGCCATGAGTGAAAGAAATATTTTTGCATTATCATTCATATTATGTGAAAAATGGCCAAAGAATCAGAAATTCTGCTGAGTATGTAAACTTATGAACACAACTGTATAATTATTATCCTCTGTAGACCTTTTAAATCTACTTTCTAACTTACATAATGTTCTCAACCCTTCTGACTACGCCCACTGAGGAGAACGGAATGGATGCACCAACTTTTTAAATGGAGGATGTTTGTTCTAGTGCCATAAAAAGTTTGATTTTGAAAGGTCAAAGGTTAAGGTCACAGTAATAAAACATATGCAGTTGTTGCTAAGCATTATCTCCATAAAGCCAGTATTATTACTAGTATATATGTACGTATGTAGCTGCCGTGGCAGAGGTTTACATCCTCCTAGTACTTTTTAGATATTTATGTTCTAACTTTTGACCTGTTTCATGATGTGGAAAACAGACTACACTGTATTGGGGCTGTTTTTATTCCAATAAAATGAGTTGCAAGGCAAAGAAGTGCACTTCAGAAAGAAATGGAGACAAAATGTTCTACTGTGAAATTGTATTTTTTGTATTCTGGTTTTCACAATAATTTGATGCTAAGCAAAATATTCCTTTACCCTTTGTTGCAGAGACAACACACTGCCTCTGTATTTGCACTTCACTAAAGTGTTAATTTAGTTTTGGAGTGACTCCTCAGTCCAGGCCACTTTGAGTATCAGTATTGTATGAATTTCAGATTTATTAACACTGTTACATATAATGCAGGACAGTGATGAAGTAATTTAATGTATGTATTTAAAATATGTCACTCACTTTAGCAACTACATTATGAATTACATTTAAGAGACTACCCTCTGTAATCTGGAATGAGACACATTTTACCAGTAGTCCTCCCACGACTGCATAGAACAGAGACATTTATATTGACAAACATACACACGGTTATAGTTTAACACATGATTTACATATTAAGAGCAAACTGCAGCATTTTAAATACTGATAACACAGTCATTAAAATTCATCTGTCAACATGTGGCCACAAATATCTATTTAAACAGAGAAAGACTGTGCTGAACAAATAAAAGAGTAAACAACAGGAGGCCAGTGTGTGGGCAAAATATGATTCTGTGACAAATGATGAATGGTTGTCTTACTATACATGAATGACAATACTTGTTTTTCACTAATCACTTATTTACTGCATTAAATAAACAAATAAGCTGCATCCTTTCAAGTAACTTTATTTACAGTGAAGTCAGTGACCTCATGTTACTTTATACAGTCTTCTGTGAAACAGACAGGTCAGAAAAAAATAATCAACTGAATATTACAGTTATATTTGGCTCAATGTAATGTCTTTCATTTATTTTCAAATATATTTTCTACATTTGTGAGCTAAGGCAAAAATTAGAATAGACAAATTTTTATTACATGCATGGCTTGCTCACCTTTCTTTTTTCCCCCAGCCCCTGAAGGGGAAGCAAGGGGTAGTGTTTTTGGTTAGGTTTGTTTGTTTAACACTCTAGCAGCAAAACTATTGGTTGAATTCATACCAAATTGGGTTTATAGATTGCCAGTGACCCTGAATAGATCCGATTACATTTTGGGAACAGTAGGTCAAAGTAAAACCTTTTGATGAATTTTTTTAAATCTTTTTTTTTCCTGTTTACTTATAATGGGCAAAATTTCAAATGTCTGTAGTAGCAAAACCATTAGTTGAATTCATACCAAATTTGGTTTATATATTGCCAGTCATGAAGAATACATTATTACATTTTGGGATAAGTGGGTCAAAGTTTCAATTTTTATGAATTTTGTAAGTCTTTTTTTTTTTCCCATTCACTTATAATGGGTGAAATTTCACATGTCTATAAAAACATCAATTTTGTTTCAATTTACTTCAAACTTTGCACATATATAGAGGGAATCGATATGCTGACATCAGCACATGCATAGACATGATGACATCAGCTGGATCCATGCCAAAATAAGCTACAATATGTGCAAGGGGCGGGGTTTGTTGTGCCTGGCACCACTTGTTTTATTTTAAATTTTTTTCTCCCTGTGTTTATCGAGTATTTCTGCAGCCATTGCTACCACACGGTGTTTACAGTGTCAATAAAAAAAGGTCAACGCAGTGTGAAACTGTCAGTATTTATGAAAGTACTACAATTTTAATTTTAAACAAAACCCAAATGGCAGCGCATCCAGGCAGTAGTTCCACTCACACACATCAGGGCTCAACTCTTTCTACTGTGAGAAGTGAAAGGGATCATGAAAATTGAACAGGTGAACATGTAAAATATAGCGCACACACACAGGATTATTATTTTTTTATCATTCTGGTTTGCAGTGTGGGACCAGTGAAACAGTAATAGCATACAAGATAAAACATCATAGTGTTGGGTTACATCTGAAATTGCTCAAAGTTTACTAGAAACACAAATTAAAATGGAATTGAACCATTGGAATTGCTTCGTTAGATCAATGGAACTTATTACATTTGACAAATACTTGGTAATAGAGCTGGAATGTCCTGAAATCATACATTTTAATCAGGCAGCGTACACTCAAGTTGCTTAGAGTAATGTACATTGATTTTACTGGAAGACGAGAGCCTGTACAACTGTTATAAAGGAGAATCAAAAACAGTGGTCAAATGTTGAGCATATAATGTTAAATGAGATGTAGATGTAGGTTCATGGAAGTCATGCTACCCTTAATGGTGATGCTCTCCACAGATTTGTTGTCCTGCATTGTTTAGAAATAATGCAAAGGAAGACGTTCTTCCATGGCGACAAGATGCAACAGAAAGTGTGTTATATTCTACAAGTAAGCTTTTTAAAGAAAATAATACACTTGAATGTAATGCCTTTGTAATCATTGACTAGTAACTGTAAATTATACTTATTTTCACAGTAAATAACAGATAAAAATTACATTCATTGTGTAATTTAATCTATTAAAGTATTGAACGTAACTACCCAGTACTAGTCACACCACTCATACCATACGGGGTTAATGATGAAACATTAGAAAAGCAGACAGAAAAAAAAAACCGAAGAAAATCTTATAAGCACTTCAAAGTCTAACCTTAAAGTCACCTCAATATCAAAGTTGTCAAAAAAAAAAAAAAACCTAAAAAAAACACAATTTCTTTTTTTCTCTTTCTCCTGCACACACATGCATATATGCTCTACATGCACACCTTATCCACCCTCCTCTCTACCTGAGCACTGCCTGAGGAATGCACCTCCTCTATGTTATCAAAGCTCTCTCTTTCTTTAACTTCTCACCACCTCCCCCTGCTTTACTGAACACACACACACACACACACACACACACACACACACATACGCACGCACACATCAGTATGCCAAAGATACCGCGGCAGGATTTAGGCACATTGGCGGAGCCGCTCACATCTCGATATTGATCCTAATGGGAAAAGGGTTGTGGGTTCAACTCCAGGTCACCCTCAGGGTTGCCCAGGAGGTCGGGAAGATGAGGAAGAACCCTTGGAAGTTACAACAGCATCAGCATGGCAATGATGGGGGAGATTATGGGATGTTTCACTAGGTCAAAGAGGGCAGAAGGAAAATGGGGGATCTATGCAGGGAGTTGGTGATTATGTTATTCAGCCTCGACACAGACGTGTACAAGTGTACACACAAGCACAGAAGAAAGAGGGCTTTCCCACAACAGACATACAGTACATGACACATACAGAGCACAGCTTACACATACACACGTCACACAACTTCATGTTCATTCCCTTTAGAATTTTACAGGAACTTGACATATCTTTCTACTCACAGATACATAAAAAACCAAAACGTCCAGTTCTAAAACTTTTGTTTTTTTTGCTTTTTATTTGGTCATCGTCTTCAACATGATGCCCATGGAAGAAAAACAATTCAGATGTACGGAACCAAAAACTCCATTAACTGGGGATTAAACCTCAAAAATCACTCTGGTGTCTACGAAGCCTTTCACAGTTACACAATTGCTTTATCGCAGTAATTGGAGCAAATTGTTATTATTTTTATGTAATCTAGATAATTATCCCCGCTTCACTGTATGAAACTAACAGATATATTTTTTTCTCACTATTTCAACAGCGTGCCAGATACGACTGATACTCCTTTATTGGCGTCACCGTGTTGTGCCCCTTAATCTCAAGGCACTTTACTTTTTGGTGCTTGTCATTATCAGTAATTTCATTGGCTAAGCTTTGTGTATGTAACTCTTTTCTGTCAAATCTGCTCTGTGTGATTTTTGTTTGCAAAAGGAGAGCAGAAATTGATTTATGTGTTCCTGAACTCAGTGCCAGTAAATGGCATTTCTTCAATAGGTGTACTGTTTGTGTACAAATGTATAATACTCTAGTGACATAAAATGGACTGAAAAAGGAACTTAAATTGGTAATCGCAATATTTTTTATGAAAGTTAGTCATCAACTAAGAGTTCATTATAGTGACAGCATTAGTGGTGCTGCTCATCACCATGAAAACACTACAATACAAATGTTCAATGCCATGTAAATGTGGCATGACGTGTGGAAGTGGTAACCTGGAGACAACTGTTTTAGTTTGCTTCAAATCCCTCAGGAATTGGGAGCGCTCAGTTTGTTCTACATCAAATAAGCAATTTAAAAAGCAACTTTTCATTTTTTATAACTTTTTTTTTTCGCTTCCGGGGACTCGATTATTAAAACGATTCATTGAAAAAAAAAAATTTGTTTAGGTGCTACTTATTCATTTGCCACTACAATGACAATGTGATAAAATAACTACTCGATCAGAGCCAATTATTTAAATTAGCTTCTGAATGCTTGTGCCTGCTTCAAGCTCATGAGAAACAAGAGAGAGCCTGACACTTGGAGTCCATTTGTGTCAGTCCACCGTCGTCACAAGAGGTCCCTGGGCTAGCACATGTAAACATCATTTACATGTCATTGAAGCATTTGAACAGTTAACCAGTGTTGTTGTCCTGCTGATGCAAACCATTAAACACCAACAATTATTCATTCATTGATTTGTTTTCCATATCTACTTTAGTCTCTCTCTGGGGGGCTCGGAAACCACATGCAATTCATTACGAAAAACTCCAACCTGTAGTGTCTCAAACATGCAAACCTCACAGAGGAAACCTTGTAAGGGCTGTTTGTAATGAATTACACAACAATAGAGGTGGGGGGGAAGTACATTGCATATTAATTTATAATAAAACGAATATAACCTCTCTGTCCTTGTAAAAAAAAAAAAAAAAAAAAAAAAAACACAATTAGAAAGTCTCGTATTGTAGTGCTTCGAACTTGAAAGCTCTAAAAATAAAAGAATAACAAAAAAGCTCACATGGAGGAGCACTACCTGAGGAAGGTTTGATAAAATGTCATCTGTGTTAAGGACACCTTCTGTTCTGACTCATAATGAAGATAAACTTTAGCTTTTCTTGTGCTTTTTATGTGGCTTATACACAGGCAAAAATCACAGCATTTAATTAATATTTGTTTTTGCTTGACATCTCCTCCCCGTGTCCTTCTTGTGTTCCATCTGTACTTCTCTCTCTCTCTCTCTCTCTCTCTCTCTCTCTCTCTCTCTCTCTCTCTCTCTCTCTCTCTCTCTCTCTCTCTATCTCTCTCTCTCTCTCTCTCTCTCTCTCTCTCTCTCTCTCTCTCCCCCTTAAATTAAGCTTAACCAATAAGAACATTTCCATGTGTGAGAAAGGTAATCAAGCCTGCTTTCCAGAAGCAGGTATCACACATGGTGCATTTAATGGAAGCACTAAATGAATCCTCACTGTGGCCTAATGCCACTCAAGTAGATAGCTTTGTGACATTACACACACATACATATATGGATGCACAAATGCACACACTGCTGCTGCTGCTGCTGCAATAGCTTCTATTCCATTATGTCGCCGATTACTGCTTCAGATTGCAGGCCCTCAGAACACATTTCAGCTGTTTTGAATTTAACTACCCTCTTCAACTGCTCTATTCGCTGCTGTCTGTCGCTCTGCTTAATTTCTCCTCGTCGTTTTCTGCACTTTGAAATCGTCGTCTCACCTCTGTCCCTGTCTCGCCTTTCCCTCCAACCCTTTCCAGCCTCTCGGATAGCTATCACCCCGCTGTCCCTGCCTACTTGTCTTCCACACTCTCTTATCTCGCTCTTTCTCTGCACCACTTCACACCATCTTTAACTCTGTACGGCCTGTGGTGTCGTATGGATTCACAGTCACAGGGCTAATTACTGAGACGAGAGCTTAGACATGCAGTCGCTGACAGAAAAAAGGGGACACAGTGCTTCTGAAGCTGAATAGAGCCATAGAGTCTTACGCAGTGCATGGCATTAGAGTCTATCAGGCATGAATCAGAAGAGACATCTTTGTTAGTGAGTAGAGTCTCTATATAAACTCCACTGGACACCTTAGGTATTAGGTACCTGATGCAAGAAATAGAAAAAAATATGCTACTCATCCTTTGATTCACTATTACATGTTAACTCGAAAGTCATGTTACCGCTAAATATTACAGGATGGTCGGGCAACAAAAGGGTTCATTCAACCAATCATTAACCATAACATTCCCACTTCAACTTCTGCTTTGAACACTTTTCTCTCATGTGATTCTCCTACTACTGTTGTTTCCTGTTTCCGCTCACAGATCCTTAAGTAAAGGCAGAAAATGCCAAAACAGAATAAAAATAATAAGAGTTTAACCAAAGCAACACATTTTCCCTTTGAGCTAAATATCTGTCTAGCATTAAAAGTACTCTTTGGTTTTCTAACCGCAGACAAACACTTGACAAGCCAGAAGGGAGAATGTTGACTTTTAATGCCATAGTTGAATTAATTCGGTTGAATTAATTACTTTTATGGGGGAGTTTTCCACCTTTAAGAGGGAGGAGAGGAGAGGAGAGGAGAGGAGAGGAGAGGAGAGGAGAGGAGAGGAGAGGAGAGGAGAGGAGAGGAGAGGAGAGGAGAGGAGAGGAGAGGAGAGGAGAGGAGAGGAGAGGAGAGGAGAGGAGAGGAGAGGAGAGGAGAGGAGAGGAGAGGAGAGGAGAGGAGAGGAGAGGAGAGGAGAGGAGAGGAGAGGAGAGGAGAGGATCCTATGAGACACTATGAGACATTTTTTACTCTCTGCTGTCAGTGGAAAAGTTCCTGAAGCAGTTTCCTTATAAGTGAGAGTCACGGACTAGAGATAATAGAGCAAAGAACACAGCATACGTTGATCAAGGAACATCCATGCGAATACAGTATATCTACACAGGAAGACAGAGGTTATAAAAATGTATGCGGAAAAAATATGCACTAGCTGTCTGTACTACTCAGATTTAGTACTCTCACACTGCGGTTGTGTTAATCCGACTTGAAGACGACTGAAATTCACACCTTACAAGTTATTTCCAGATCTTCTTTTCTTAGTCATAAGAAAGTCACAAAGGTGCTTATTTTAAAGACATGTAGATTTACGGTAGATTATAGCTAATTCCTTTGACAACCATCAAACTCCTGAAAGAACATGAATCCTTACATACATAAATCCGAAAAAGGAAAGATGAATCTGTAATCAACCATTTGCCGGGATAATTTATGATACATTTCAGAGGGAAAAGGAAAAAAAATGCTAAACTTAACCTACATAGGGGAGAGATGGTGGGGGTTAAACATAAAAAGACAAGGGTTTTTGTCATGGAATCTGATGAAATTAACCTCACGCATTAAAACACCACACCACACATTAAAATAATCATATTTAGATTTATAAGCAGTATGCAGGAAATTATTTAACTCCACTTATTATAAGATTTAATTTTCTGATTTTCATCACCAGCTCATTAAGACTAGAGCAACAGCCAATATGAAATACATCCAGGAAACTAGAGTCTGCCACTGTTCTCCCATGGCATATTGAGTCTTTATGACACATTCTAATCTTTATCATGTGAGTTGAGCCACTGAACTTTTACTAAATAACTAAGAGAAATAAAAAAGAAAGGCATGGAGATAGTAACAAGGGAAAAGGAGACAGTAGTTGCTTTTCCACTGGACATCTACTTTACCGATACTTTACCGATATTTACTAAATGTCAAAAAAATAGAAGTGCGTAATGTCGGTTTTTCCATTAAATCACAAATGCGATGATTTGTTTATTTATTATTGTGACGTGACACGAGAGGTCATTCCATAAACATGGCGACGAATGTAAATATGGTGTTGATTTACAGATATATTCATTATTATTATATATTACCCCTCTATCTCGTACTAAATTAAAAAATGATTAGGTTTCCTGGTGTGTCCATACATACCGTGATATATTTCTTCTTCTTCTGCGCTTGTTGTAACGTATGTCAACATTTGTTTTTTTAATTCACCTGACTCTAGTTCCGAAAAAAGGTCTTTCCATTGCAGTTTTGCGTGATATACCATTTGAGCTACGCCTGAAAAACCACCTCTTGCCAGCGCAAAAACTTTTGATCAAAAAATTAGACTTTTGGCAAAATTGTCCTTTTTCCATCTGGTAAATTTTTATGCGCAAGTTATATTTGCACAATTTGAGGGTCAATGGAAAAGCGACTACTGAGACAGACAGAGATAATGAAGTACAGAAAAAAGCTGTGGGGATAAATTCACAGACACCGCTTACCCGGAGACAGAGAGAAAGCGAAGAAAGCCCTGTGATAACATTACACCCATGAACATGGACATGAACATGACTATGAACTTTGTAGTGAGGTTCAAGTCAGACTCTGTGGTTTTGTCTTTGATGTTCACCACTCAAAGCCAGCAGACACTGGAAGCAGCATTAGCTCTTTCAATCATCTCTCACACACATTCACCAGCAGCGGTAACCCAAAGCTGTGAATTTTACATTGTTACAGTAAAATGCACTGAAAATAGAGCAGAGAGAGATTAAGTTCTGCTTGGGTTTCATTACAGCTGTATTATACTTCAACTATTAAGTACATTTGTCTTTGTCAGTGTTCTAACATGACTGCATTAAACAACATTACACTGAATAAAAATGCACTCACTTTCTTTGGTTTTATTTAACCAGGCAGGTCAATTAAGAACAGATTCTACCACAAACTAAAAGCTTCTTTGAGCAGGAAACTCCATCATTCAGCCTCGGGTTGCATCGGTGGAGAAATGGAGATTGGTCGAAAAACCACAGACACTTATTGAAGTTTGGATTTTTTTTTACGAGGCAATCAATGTCTTCCGCACAGCTCAAGGTCAAAGAGAGAAATCTGATAGGATCACAACACCAGATAGTGTCAGACATATTTGTGGCCCCTTGTGCACAAACCAGACAAAAACACACACAAACAGGTCCGACATACTCTCATTTATAGAGATAATTACATAGAGTCATTAAAACCCAAGGACACACACATACACACTGAACGTCAGCTGCTAAAACAGGATTGTAGCACAAGACTGTGATGGAGACTACCAGAGTTGTATGAGAGAAACCATAACTTTAATAGCATGTTTACCTGATAAGCACCAGGTCCAGGATTGGTGTTCATAGGGACTTTGAATCGATCTTCTCTGGAGGAGATCAGAGTCATTTGTGGGAAGGATTTCACACTGGGGTTGTAGTGTCCAGGACCTGAAGAACACACAGAGACATGCAGAGACCAGCTTCAGATGCTACCATAAACAGTCGAGGAAAAAATTATTAGACCATCAGAAGTCATCAAAAACAAAGGTTATGCAATCGAGTACTAACTCCTGTGTGTATCATGTGACTAAAACAGACAGAAAAGAAAACATGGAACGCCATAGCTATTGATGTAAGAACTGAAGTGATTTTGGTTATTATCAAGAAAACATGGAAAATGGCTAGATATCAGCTCTTAAAGTAAACTTTTAGGAGTTATTTTTGTTGTTATCATTATATTTGTCCAAACAAATGTACCTTTAGTTGTACCAGGCATTAAAATGAACAAGAGACTGAAGAAAACAAGGGTATAAACAATAATATTTTTCGGCGACTGTATTTCCACAGGGTGTAACTCCAGTTAAAAGTAGTTGCTTGATTTCACATGGTTTGCTACATCTCATTCATATAGTCTGGAAAAGTACCACAGTATAAGTTTAAAGCCACCAGGGCTTGCCAGTCTTTTTCATCTGTATCTGTCTGTTACGTGATCAAAGCTCAGACTAACCAAACAGCCCTCCTGTCAAACACCTAGACGTGGCATACAGACACCGATAGGTCAGCCGGTTGAAAAGGGTAAAAAGACAGCAGGAAGTCATACCGAGATAAGAACCTTGAACAAAAATCCACATTGAGTCTGATAAAAAAAAAAAAAAAATGTACAAACATTCACTCTCCATGCAAGCAAAAACAAACCTCCTCCACAGCCATTTTAATTCAAGGAAATGGTATTCACATTGAAATTGGAAAATGTTACCAAACTGAGTCAGCTAAGCCTTAGGACAAAGGACCTGAAGATGCTGACCGTGTATAGAGGAGGGGGAAAAAAACATACTGTACACAAGCAAAAACAATAGTGCCAAAGATTGTCAGGAGGGCAGCATAAACTAAACCATATATGAGGCCTTGGTGAAAAGGTGGCTCTCAGGAGTTTTTGGACAGTCACAATAGATGCAGCATTGTAGATCTGGGCCAGGGTAAAGGGTCAGAAAAGGTCTGACAAGTACTGAGGGCAAGGGCATGAAGGGATGTAGAGACGAGGAGGAGGATTCAGTATGAGATACAGGACTTGAATGGAAGCCAGTGACGGTGGATGAGGGTGGGCGTGATGTGCTGCCAGGACTTTGTGCGAGTGAGAACCCTGGCAGCTGAGTTCTGCTTATGGACTCTAGGGGTTGAATTCAGTGCACAAGAAGTTTCTATATAAAAATGGAAGAAAAGCCCATTACAGGTCTAACATGGTTTTACAGTAAGACAGCTGGTCTGACCCAATGGCAAACTTCAGCTGCCAAGAGAAGTTGAAGGAATTTCACCAAAAAAAAAAAAAAAAAAAAAGATCATATTAGGTACATTTCCATCAACTGGTTTGGACAGACTAAACTAAGCTACATAGTGTTGTCTCACCAGTAGGCAACAGTACAGGTTACATTAAATGCAGTACATACAGCAGAGGAAGTAGAAGTTTCTATTGTGGTTTTCCATCTAAAAAAGCTGAGATAGTTGTTTTTGGATGAGACAGAGGGATGCTTTGGGCTCTTCATCAGACCAGTGGATATGCTGCTACCATCTTCCATGAATTCACACTTAATAAGAGAAAAGAAAAGAAAGACGCTAGGGAAACAGCTGATCAATTGTTTGTTTAGTGTTACATCAGAACTTACTCGCAAGGTGTTTGTGTATAAAATAAATGAGGAATGGTAGACTGCTTCTAGCAAATATATTTATAAAATTGAGATGGTTTCTGATTAAAACCATTCACAGATCAAAACTGTTTACAGAAATACAGCTACATACCAAAACGACCCAGCTCCTTAAAAAAAAATATTATAAATACCATGATACAAAGTTTATAGATCATTATAAAAACCACTTTCAGTCTTTTTCAGGGACTTGGAGTATTCATGTGGTGAAATACAGAATAGTTAAATGCTCTGTATTCCCAAAAATGTGACTGCAGACGACCAACCATAATGAGGAATATAGTGTTTCTTAATGTACAGTTACATAATAATGTCTAAATTATTGTATGTGTGTGCGACGATATGCACATTTCACTTCGAGTACACATTCCACTCTGTGCATTTGCCTATCCAAGTGTGTGTGTGTGTGTGTGTGTGTGTGTGTGTGTGTGTGTGTGTGCGTGTGTGTGAAGAAGAAACTCTTCGGCAAACAGTCCAAATCTATTTATATGCAAATTGGATTTTGGTTAAACGGTTAGGGGTGCCTCATGGGTTGAGTCCCTTGGTAAAATGGGGCTAGTCATAAATTATCCAAGTAAGTCATGAATCTATCAATTTTGAAACAACATTTTTCAATGGGAGTGTAATTGAGGTAAATATTAGGTTAGAGGCCCACAGAGATGGAGCTAATTGGACTGCATCATGTTGAAAGGGTGGAGCTGTACTGAATCCAAATGGTTTTTTATGGATGGATGGATGGATGGATGGATGGATGGATGGATGGATGGACGGGCGTGGGGGGGGCATATGGCACTGATTCCAAATGAATTTTTGTGGATGGATGGATGGATGGATGGATGGATGGATGGATGGATGGATGGATGGATGGATGGATGGATGGATGGATGGATTTATGGATGATGGATGGTCAGACAGGTGGATGGATGGATGGATGATGGATGGATGGATGGATGGATGGACAGGCATGGGGGGGGCATATGGCACTGATTCCAAATGAATTTTTATGGATGGATGGATGAATAGATGGATGGATGGATTTATGGATGGATGGATGGTCAGACAGGTGGATGGATGGATGGATAGATGGATGGACGGGCATGGGGGGGCATATGGCACTGATTCCAAATGAATTTTTATGGATGGATGGATGGATGGATGGATGGATTGATGGATGATGGATGGTCAGACAGGTGGATGGATGGATGGATGGATGGATGGATGGATGGACAAGCGTGGGGGGGGCATATGGCATTGATTCCAAATGAATTTTTATGGCTGGATGGATGGATGGATTTATGGATGATGGATGGTCAGACAGGTGGATGGATGGATGATGGATGGATGGATGGACAGGCATGGGGGGGGGCATATGGCACTGATTCCAAATGAATTTTTATGGATGGATGGATGGATGGTCAGACAGGTGGATGGATGGATGGATGGATGGATGGATGGATGGATGGATGGATGGATGGATGGATGGATGGATGGATGGATGGATGGATGGATGGATGGATGGATGGAATACCTGGAACATTTGAGTCACATTGTTCAACAAATGTATCCCTCGGTGCAGCAGAGAGGAAGCATCTCTGTCGTCTCTTCGCTCCTTCACTTCTGGGCTCTGAGGAGTGTCTCTTAGCCTTCTCAAATGTCCTACAGATATCATACATGTTGGGTGGAGGGGTGTCCTAAGAGGAGAGGAGAAGAGAGGAGAGGAGAGCAGAGGAGAGGAGAGGAGAGGAGAGGAGAGGTTATGTATTTCCTCATGTTTCAGTGTTGCTGTCTTGTTTGATTGACAGCCTTTGGGATAATCATTCAAAAAGTGAAAGTAAGTTAAACCAGATGAGAAATAAATGAGAATACAGTATAGATGGGTTAATGTTATTAATATGCATCATTCATTGATTATCTTCGTTTCTTTTCTCTCTTTATTTCCAGCCTTTGTAGTGAAGTAACATCACCAGGTTGTGTGTGTTTTTATCTTGTACGGACAACACAACCCTTAAAGCAGAGGCGGCTGCTGGTTTTAAAACAGGGGAAGCTCATCTTAAGGCTCCATCATAAAACTTGTCGTATTACAGCAAAGCAATTGAAAATAAAAGAAATGCTTAATTGAGACTGTTATGCTTTATCTATACCATAAAACCACAGCAACACACATTGACAGGTGTATGACCTGACCCTTTTTCTCTTCAGCTGATGTAGTCACGGCACTTTGGTAAACCACCTCTCTTCCACTGCTATCCTCCTCTATCCACATCAGACTGAACTCCAATGTGCTCCAACGCTGGTATGTTTCAACATTGCTGTCAGTCAAAACGGGTTCCGCCTTTCGGACCAATACCCACTCTTTCAAACAGTTCATCCAATCCAGCGTCCAAAGTCCAGCATCCTGGCCCACCTACAGACCCATTCACCCCCAGAGATGCTGAACGTCCATCGGGGGGGGGGGGTGTGGGTGGGATGATTTTATGCATTTAGCCAATGACCACCATGCTTCCCTGCAGTACAAAAAACAGCTCGGTGCTGCATCATAGACTCCCCATTTACGCTCGATGTCAATGGGGAATTCAACAGTGTAGGCTACTGATACGAGAATGTATCAGGGAATTCGCAACAGAAAGCAAACGATAAACAGCTGACCAGAACGACATAGCCATAAAATTAAGTGCATGCTATTTTGCAATTGCAAATGCAATTTTAACCCTTTTTAGGGCACTTATTGAAATACTCTGAAATTCTAAATTTAAACCATAGTGTGTTATTGGACATCGTCATCTACGTCCTCTTGCCTCAAAACATCTGAGCAGCACTTGCTAAAAAGTAAACACATGCAATAAAACAACTGTTATAAGGTCATAAATGGACAAAAATCAATCATATTCATTATTTACTGCAGGGGTATCAAACATGCGGCCCAGGGGCCAAAACTGGCCCACCAAAGGGTCCAATCCAGCCCGTGGGATGAATTAGTGAAATGCAAAAATTACAGACATTAACAATCAAGGATGTTGAAATGAAGGTCAGTTCGATCTGAAGTGGGTCAGACCAGTAAAATCCTATCATAATAAACTAACCATAATGAAAACCACAAATTTTTCTTTGTTTCTGTGTAGAAAAATGTAAAATTAAACAAAACTGTTTGCATTTACAGAGTAGGCTTTTACAAAAATGTGAATAACCTGAAATGTCTGAGGACAATTCAGTGTAATTATACTAATATTCTGCCTGTTGTTAAATGTTTTGTGTATTTCTAGATCGACTGTAAGTTGTAATGAACACATGAAAATGAGAAGCTGAGGCCAAATAATGGCATAAATTGTTAAAACTGCATTTTTTTTTCTTAATAAATTTCATTTTGTTCACAGTTGTTCATGTTTGTAATTTTTTTTTAAAGGTTAGTTTGTAAATGTAAACATTTTGATAATATAATTTCACTCTAAAACACAGAAGTTAGACATGTGAATTTTGGAAGTGACATCATTTCTATATTATCATGTTATTATTTTAATGGTCCGGCCCACTTCAGGTCATATTGGGCTGTATGTGGCCCCTGAACCAACATGAGTTTGACACCCCTGATTTACAGGTTCAAAATATCTAGAAAATCTCTCTGAATCAGTGTATCGCATTAGAAAAAACCAACATGCTTCTGGACCTCACTGAGGCATGGGATTGGCCCCACATTTAATGTTTGAGGAAATTACCAAAAATAGTCACTTGTATATGTAATTCATGTCTTTATTGTAAATTCAACAGTGCAATTCATTCCTAAAATGTTAGGGGAAGTTCAGCTTCCCTTGGTGTCTCAAAGCAATTGCTTAAAGGAAGTCTTTTGCTAGCCCCTTAGTAGTTTCACAGCAGCAGTTGTCTTCTCCACTGACTTCTTATTTCTTTCCTTGGCCTCGTGATTTTTTACCTTCAAGGTCAAAGAAAAGCGTTGAGAAAAAGGACAAAGGGAAGGCATGTTTTATTTTTTTATTTAACCACAAATAAAGGCCCCCTCTTCTCAATTCCATGTCTTTCCCAGCAGAGGAGTCAAGGCGAGGACAGAGGAGCCATGGCAACGTGCATTTGACAAGTGCCATCCTTGTCTCTGAGATGTCATTTTAAATAGACTTTGGTAAAATATGATGAGTGGAACAGATGCATTACTTGGCTGTTACTTTGTCACAATGCAAGGCCCTATTTTATGATCTCAGATGTCCGTATAGAACTTACAGTCGCAGAAAAAATTATTAGACCATCAAAAGTCATCAAAAACAATGGTTGTGCAATCAAGTGCTAACTCCTGTGTGTATCATGTGACTAAAACAGACAGAGAAGAAAATATGGAATTCCTAAAAGCACTGTTTTTGGCAGCACAATGCCATAACTATGGATGTAAGTGATTTTGGTTATTATCAAGAAAACATGGAAAATGGTTAGATATCAGCTCTGAAATTAAACTCTTATGAGCTATTTCATCATATTTGCCCACACAAATGTACCTTTAGTTGTACCAGGTGTTAAAATGAACACAAAATTGAAGAAAATAAGGGTGGTCTAACTGTATGATTCCCTTTTAATTCAATTCATAACGTGGCATAATGTCTCACTTGACATATGGCTGTCATGTTCTTTTTTTTTTCTCAACACACACCAGTTTAATCACACCTTCATTCATTTTAAGTCCTGCTCCTGCTGTGGTTTATATAATCCACATGTGTCACATCATGGGTCTGATCGCTGCCAGGACTTGTCCATAGCCAACCTCCGCAGTCATCTGTCCTCTATGTGCGTTTTAGACAATTGAGAAATCCTTCAAGATGCTGCACCGAGATCGATTTCCAGGTCACAATAGAGCATCAAGGAGTCAAGGTGAAAATAGCGAATTGAGAAGAGCCTCCAGCGTCACCCTGTTATATCTCCGGCTCACTGCCAATGTCTGACTATGTTCACAATTGAAAGATACACGTTCTGAAGCATCGTTATTATGTCACACAACTGACAGGCCCACTTTGTAACAGACACACGTTCATTAGAAACAACAAATGACCTGTTCACCCATGCATTACCACAACACATTGACAGACTTATTAGACACACATTCATGAATGAATATCAGTGTGGAGACGCAAGGACATACATGTCACATTATCTACATGCAAATTCAGTCAAACACACACATGTGGACTACACACAGACATGTTTCCATCACTTTAGGTCACACTGATTAAAATTTCCTGCAGATTTATCCTAACCTTAACCCAACCCTAACCTTAAAACAAGTCTTCGACCTTCAAACGAAATGATTTCCACATTGGAAACCGGTCTTTTGTTCCCCGAAGGCAGCTGAGTCTCCATATGTGACTGTGTAAACACATTTACTTCTTCATAACATAAGAAATAATCACACACACGGACACACACATTGTGGTTAGTCCTCCTTGGCTCAGACGAGAGGCCGCCTCTCATTATGGTGCTCCTCCACAGACGGAGGACTTGCATTTCCAACATATCACAGGTAATTTCAGATAAATAGCCTGCATTTCAAGGCCATTACATTCTAAGTCATTAATGTTTTGCTAATTAAGTGCTATTTCACTGAACATTTACTGTAATGGATCCCATAGACATTAGTTATAGAAATTTGGCTCTGAAAATGGAAATGGGTGATTCGTATTGTCTGGTTGAAAACTTCCACTACCTCTGCTGCAGAGGAATCCAAGTTACTGGGGATTTGTCTTGTCGGTGAGTCTTTGAATAATTGATGGTGAAAGCTGAATATAGCTGCACAATCCATTTATCCTAAACATAGCAGAGCTGTCATTTACTTCAAACTGTCATTTCCCAACTGCTGTTTTCCCCTTCTCCTTCTAGGGTAGCCGTCCATCTTTAATCATTGCTAACCTGCGCCATTTAGCTTTTCATTATAAGCACAGTGGGAGGAAAAGGAGGCAGGCACAACATGTGCACGACAATACAACCTCACACATGTTTACAAAGAGGTAGTCAGTTTACCGGTACACACACACATACAAAGGAGTTCTTGTAAGAAACTGTGGAAATGAGAAGAAGGAAGATGAATTGAAGGATGGCAATGAGAATGTTACTGTTTCTATGGTTTAGTTTGAGCCTTGTTTCATGGCGCATTAGATATACACATAATGACACACACCCACCCACACACCTGTAGTGTCACATCTGTCACAGATCGGTGCAACTGTGTCGAGCAATCATCCTCCAACCTGTGCAACACAATGTGTTCGAACACACCTGTCGAGAAGCCCTATGGTCCATAATTATAACTGGATATGAAGCAAACTACAGCTCCCAGTTGCAGTCATCACCAATTGACAGCAGTCACATTGACATTAATTACACGCTCTCGACATTTAGACAGCTCAATTCTTATCTTTCTGCATACACGCAGTGATACACACAAACACATCTATTCCTAACGATTCTGTCACATCGCCCTTGACTGTCTGAAGAATATCTCAGAGTGCATACATCGAAGATGCCAGATACATACTGGGCAGGCAGACAGTGACACTAAATAACTCAAATTGAATATTGATGTGATGCTAGCACCGGGACAAACTGTCAGACCTGGCAGTATTAGTTTTTAATATAAGCCAAGCAGGGTAATTAAGCTAAAAAAAATAATTTAAAAAAAAAACGTGTTTATTATGGTGAATGCAAAATGTATGACCTGATTTCCATACTACAGTTAGCACTGCTGCAGCCTCATGTCAACCCCAATCATGTGTTGAAACAGGAATGAAACATCCACAGAGGAAACATGTCATCTATTCAAATAATTAACATGTAAAAGTCAGAACTGCAAATAAAATTTAAAAAAACGACTTTCCAGCCTCATGGAAAAATGATAATGTGTATTTCTTCACCTTCAGGATTTATAAAAAAAAAATTAAATATTACTGGAAGAATAGATGCTCTCAAGTTTAATTTTTGCCTGACATTGCTGAAGGACATTTAAATTGATAAAAATGGTAATTTCATCTTTTTGTGAGATTACTGTTGCTAGATTTAAAATAAATTAGCTCCCAAAAACTGCCTAATTTCTCTTTGAAAACTTAAAAAATATCAGCTGTTGACCTTGGATACATCACTTGATGAGTGAATTTAAAGCAACTACTATTTTAATGCTGAGCTGGTTTGGTTTTTCAAATACCTTGATTAAATATTGTATTTTAGTTACATATTTCATTCATGTACAATGCAGTGTATTAAAACTATAAAATGTTAGTAAGTAGTTGTTGACCTCAGGTGGCTGTGTCTCACTGTCATTACAAAACACTATAATACAAAGAATTTAACCTAACAGCTTGTCCTTAAAAGAACCTATTTAACATGAGTTTAAATCAGGTTTCCACATTGAGTTTCTGTGTTATTTAATATTTTATTCGATTTTTAATGACTGGATTTTTCTTTTGTTTTATTTCAATGACTAACTGAAATAAGCCCAATTTCAATTAGTTATTTGAACCTTTTTTATTTTTAGGCAGGGGATAGATTTAATGTCCAGTTTCACCAGCCCCTCATAAGAGTTTAAATGAAACAAAATGAAAACACAAAGTGAGATATTTCTTGTTATTTTATTACAGCCTTTCTTTTACACCATATTCCTTCTCACTAATGACCGCTCAAGTATTCCTGACAATGGCCATACTAACGATGTGCCTCGGTCTGTATAGTGACAGCTTTGACTAATGGCCAGGCATAACACATGAGACGAGCATGCGTGTGTGTGTGTGTGTGTGTGTGTGTGTGTGTGAGAGAGGGAGAGTAGTACCTCCTCATCCCATTCCTCATCCTCTCATTACTCTTAAAACCTTTCATTTATTTCCAGCAGTGCAGAATGCTATTCTCAGACAGTCTATATTTCCATATATCTCAGATCTTTGCAGTAAAGGTAATAGTAGCTGTATTCTGATGTGTTTGCCTGTATGGGTAGGTGTGTGAGACATCTGAGTTATGTATGGGACACAAACAACAATAATGTATTTTTGTATCAATTAAGAACTGAGCATTGTGCAGCATCAGTTAGTTATTAAATTAGTTATTTTCATCCACTCAAGTACAATAGTAATTAATAGTTTGTGATGTAACTTTGGAGCTGACTCTCCATCTGTTTCCATCTGGTAATGTCTAATCCCAGAATTTATGAATGTAGGAAAACATGGACAATATGATGATGGAAGCATTTGTTGTTTTATATAGACATGGAGTCTTTAGGAGTATAGTATAATTAGAAAAATAAATGAAGAACAACTGTGGACAAATGGTAGAGGGTTGGACATCTGTGTTTCAAGACAGGAAATTAGTTTTATAAGTGGTGTACTTTTTTTCTTTAATGGACAAGTCTTCTAATTAGACTTGGGTGAGATCGTGGTCTTAATTTGTCATATGAGGGATTGTACAGATCGTGTCACGAAAAAAAAAATAAATATATAACAGCACTGTCAAAACTTTCCTCCTCAGCTAACATTTGTTTTAAATATGCAGTTTATCAGTGTAATTATGGTGTGTTACAGAGAGAGCTGCACAAACCCATGTGTTTATAGGATTAATGTCATTACCACTAGTTGCTAGACTTGTGAATTTATTGCGTTAATAGGAATGCTTTACCATCTGTCTGATTTTAGTTCGTGTCAACTTGCAGAGTTTGTATAATGTTCTGTTTTGCTGCTAGAGAAGAAATTATGATAAACTGCCATAGGTTTGTCAGCTGTGGGTCCAACTTCTGAACTCCACCATGCAATGAGTCTGATTTATGTAAGGTTAATGTTAGAATTACGCTGAGTGAAAATGTTTTTGATTCATTATAAATGTTCAGCAGGACAAGTTACACCACCATGATCTATGTCATTAACGGAGCCACTGCAGCTGTATGTACAGGAAAAAATGACTCAATGTTTACTTCATCTACATATTGTTGATACTGTAATAATGTCTATACAAAATGATGCAAAAATGCACAGTTTGTGTCAGATAACAACATACAAAGCTATAACATACAGCCTAAACCTAGCAAAAACAGACAAAACAAGTGGTGCCAGCCATAATAAACCCCACCCCTCGCACGTATTGTATCTTATTTTGGCATTATGACATCATGTCTATGCATGTGGTGATGTCAGCATATCAGTGGCCTCTATATATGTGCCAAGTTTGAAGTAAAATGAAACAAAATTGATGTTTTTATAGACATGAAATTTCACCCAGATTTTAAAAATTCATAAAAAATTTTAACTTTGACCTACTTTTCCCAAAATGTAATTACATCTATTCCAGGTCACTGGTAATCTATAAACTCAACTTGGTATGAATTCAACTAATAGTTTTGCTGCTACAGACATGTGAAATTTCGCCCATTATAAGAAAATGGGGAAAAAGAGGATTTAAAAATTCATATAAACGTAAACTTTGACCTACTGTTCCCAAAATGTAATGAGATCTATTCTGGGTCACTGGCAATCTATAAACCAAATTTGGTATGAATTCAACCAATAGTTTAGCTGCTAGAGTGTTAACAAACAAACAAACCGAGCCAAAAACAAGAAGAAAACTTACAGTTTGATTGTAACTTGTGTACATTTTATAAGTCATATAATCTTTTGGCCAAATAACCCAGACGTACTTGTCATACTCTAAACTTGAATAACATAATTACTGCTTTCAGCATGTTGCCCAAAGAAGCCAAAACATCATAAATTGTCAAAGTAATGCTTTGAAATGCTAAAACTACTCTGACCTTCAATTAACCTCAAAGAGTTAGTGTTAAAATTAATTTACTCTTTCTGTTCTGGTGATGAGAAAAAGTTCTACAAACTTAAAAGTAAAGTGTGGCTGTGTTTCACGTCCACTCTGAGTGGCTTCAGATTTCTATTTTAAAAGCAGTATTTCTTTAATGAGTGCAGACGAATCTACCAACTGATCAGTGCAGTCAAATTGAACACATCAAAATATTTTTTCATTTGCTGCTTAATTTTGAGTACATGTGTTACTTTTTTCTTATGTAATAATATAAACTGCTTGTGTTTAAATGAAAAGTGAATGCATTTGTTCACGTGTTTCCCTTCCAGAGAAGACTATCCATGTCATTCTGTATTATAAGCACAGCTGGTGTCTCATCATAGAGTCTGATAACCATCTGTCGGATTTTAGTAGTGGAGGTATGGTTGGTGTCATAAGGCCTTAATGAGGTTTCAGACAGGTCTTCAATATAGACAGAATGACAGAGAGAAACCATATGGGTCCCATTCGCTTCCTATTCACACTTTATAGGCAGCAGTTAGACTAACAGTTTGCCGACAGCTACGGTTTTCTGCTGTGGTTGGTATCCTTTTTTTTTGTATCCTTCTTTCTTATCTTTTCCGAGTACAGTCTTGTTTTTCAATTGCTTTTTCACTGCCCATCACTGTTTTACTTTACTCTTCTATTAAATAAAAAAATGATACCTTTAGTCAGATTAAATTTTTCTTAGTCAGTCAAGTTAAAATCTCAGCTCTGTCTTTTTCTTCATCATTCTTATGCTCTAATATAACAGCTAAATCATTTCACTAGATCTCATGTGGCATTTACATGTGCACTTGATCAGTTAATGTGATTCTGAACCTCCCGAGGATCATCAGCGTGGAAGATTAAGCCGACAGTTAAGACCAAATTGAGTCTAAACCCAGGTCTTTTTAGGCCCATAATTAACTGTGTGCCTCGCTGTGACTGATTTATGAACTAATCAGTAATCTGTCTGTGAAGTTTGGCAGGTTTACAGTCCTTCTTAAACATTAAGCCCACAGCTGGGGCCTTCCTGAACCCCAGCCATTCAGTAGAGGTCCAGAATGCCTGGTTGAGTCCATGCCCAGTCCAGACCTTCTTACATCCTACCGGGCTTTGGCTCTCCCTGTTGTTCCCCTCGATGCCTGCTGGGCTGACTGTCTGTTTGGCTCCTAATATCGTCACCTGCTACTAAACAGCTGTCCATAACCAAACAGTCAAACACACACAGCTGGTGTATAAAACGAAAAGTGCCCATACCTGCATATGGGTGAACACACACACAACTGCACTAAACACACAGCTGCTGGACACAGCTGGCACCCATACTTTGGACAGAGACACGTACATGTAGGCATACGCATGCTGTAAACACTAGACACAGCTGCTTACCACATGTGCCTGCTTTATGCACATGAGGAGCGTGAGAAGAAATAGAAACTGAAAGACCGATCCAGTGACAGAGAGAAAAAATACAAGCTGAATGGTAAGAGAAATAGAAATATGAAAAATAAATGAAGTTGAGAAATCTGATAGATAAATTAAAGCTCAGCCCTTATAATAGGCACAGACAGCATCAAATTAAAGGTCCAGGCATGGTCACATCTTCCATGCACTAATCCAATACAAAAGTGGAAAATACATTTTTAATTTGTTTAAATTTGCTCATCTTTATCCTCTACTGTGCTATAGGTCTACGAGTATTTGCTGACGATTACATTATTCTCAGATAAATAAATACAAATGGGATCCAATCTCTCCAATCTCTCAGACATGAAAGAAGATTTCCAAAGGTAAGTCGATCCAAATCAAATTTGACACACAAAGTATGCAGCCGATGCTATTACTAGACCGAGAAGGTGTTTTTAGAGATAGATAGATAGATAGATAGATAGATAGATAGATAGATAGATAGATAGATAGATAGATAGATAGATAGATAGATAGATAGATAGATAGATAGATAGATAGATAGATAGATAGATAGATAGATAGATAGATAGATAGATAGATAGATAGATAGATAGATAGATAGATAGATAGATAGATAGATAGATACTTTATTCATCCCATAGGGAAATTTACATTTTTTGAAAGGTTTCTCTGTTAATTTACACAAAGTATTGTACAGAAGAAGTTAGTTCAGTGTATTTTACAATTTGACTGTATGTGCTACTTTATTTGCCTAAACATGACATCAAATTTGGATAAAGACTGTCGACACAAAACCAAACAGTCTTCAGTAAATGCCAACTTTTCTAAGCATTAGAGACAGAAGAACAGAGCCAACAAATCAGTAGCTTAGCTTGACTGTCTCCCTGTGACTTTATTTAGGCTGTAGCTTACTCAAGCAATAAATAGTATTTACAGTGACCCAAATGTGTAAATTACTACAAACATGACAGCACTTGGTGATCAGAAAAATTCTTCAAAGGGTATGATTGACACTTCTAGGGCTGCCCCAACCAAACAAATTCCTCGTCAACTAGTCGTTATTAATTACAGCACAAGTCCTCCCCTGTTTGTAATGTTAATTTAATTATCTGAAAATATATAATTTAGGGTTTACTGAGAAAGAGATTTGAGTTCCAAGACAGAGAAGGAACATTACATGAATCACATTGTTTTCACATCTCTCTCTTGCGTTGTTGACATTTTGCAACATTACAGAGTAATAATACAAATGTGTCATATACATACATTAACTCGCTGGTGACATAAGACGCAGTGAAGTTGTAATAATTCTGAATGAATGCCTTGCAGCAATAAACAAGAAGACATTTTGTTACTTTAGTTCCTATTATCCTGTATGTGGCTGTACATACACATAAATACACAGCAAACCAGAGAATTTAACATCTCCAGTAACCACAAACACTGAGATAAGTACAGCATATATTTGTCTAATGTGAGTATGAGTGACCCGGTTAAGTGGCTCATCATCATCTACTTACAGGTTTCCTATGACAAGCCATTTATAGGTTCGGAGGATGATGACTAATAGGTAAATGTTAGCCTCCCTACAAAGTTATTCTTTATTAATAACCACTTGCCACTTCCTGTGGAGTTGATGAGTCTATGATCTTTTCATCCACTGACCTTTGGATAAACTGTTAGTGTTAGATAAAGACTGATTATTCAGTGGCAGGCAACAGAAAGGTACAGAAATATATAATTATCTAAAATGTTAGTCACATGCTTTAAGTGATTTTAATATCACTAAGAGTTTAGAGCCTAAACTTTGGATGAATATAAAAGTCATTAAAAAGAGAGAGAGAGAAAAAAGTTGAGTTTAAGGGTAAAAGAATTTGGCTCCAAAACAAAGATAATGAGGAAGTATCCTAAAGGAGTGATATTTTGCTTTTTTTTAAAAATGGAATTATGCATTTTAAAACATTTCCCTGTGGTCTACAGAAACTGTAAATGCTATGCTTGGGTCTGAATTCTC
The DNA here is from genome assembly GCF_902148855.1 of Sphaeramia orbicularis. Classification (NCBI taxonomy): domain Eukaryota; kingdom Metazoa; phylum Chordata; class Actinopteri; order Kurtiformes; family Apogonidae; genus Sphaeramia; species Sphaeramia orbicularis. The sequence goes on from NC_043965.1 coordinate 24,747,273, forward strand.
CATTAATTCAACTCCACAGGTCCATCTTCAACCCTATTTCTGAGTAATGACATGAGAAAGGTCGTTTTGAATGCACATGAGACACTTCACACCCCGCCCCCTCCAGGTTATTGTCTGTGCTGCTCTGTCCTGTTTAACCAACAAGTGATCATTTTAGGCTCAAAGTTTGGACATATTTTCAGTATGGACTACGACCACTGCTGCTGACAAACAGTTATGTCGTACTCAGAGAAATGTTTGTCTGAAGTCTTGACCTTATATGTGCAAATGTCGTGACATAACTAATTAAAGACGTAACAAATTAAGCAGTAATTAAAACAGGTTGTAGAAATCCACAAAATTTTTGCCAAAATGAACATACAGATAGCTTTGCAGCACCTGAAGGGTTCAAATTCAAACTTTTTGAACTATTAGGGTCCAAATACACAAATAAATGAACCAAAGACTAATAAAAGTGGGTTTAGCAAAATATGACCCCTTTAAAGTTGTAGCTCCGGATCCTATAGACTTTCACTGGACTTCCCTGTAAAAGAACAAGCGAAGTAACTATTATCTAGGAGCAATCCTGGTCTCATCAGTATCATTTGGAGCCTCTAATAAATGATCTTGTGGTCCATCTTCTGTTAATAAGATCTGAGGCCAAACAGAAGCTTATGCCGTCTGCCGTGTCAGGCTTTGATTGACAGGTCTGTATGACAGCTTGCTCACTTACCAACCTGGACTTTTGGAGTTTCGGTTTACTTCATAAAAGGGTCTGATCAAGCGGTAAATCGTGGACACATTTCATGTTCAACAGTCTCTGTCATGTAAGCAGAGTAACTTATATGCATGTATTAGTAGGTATTTATAAGCACTTTAACATTATGCATAACAAAATTTGGGGAGATACAATTTTTAGATGAAAAATGTCAAATTACTGCTCGGTAACACGTGGACTTGAAACGGACATCAATTTTTTTAGGTTTACACAAACATTCAAAACATGCAGTTCTCGACAGAAACTGATATCAACTATCGGACAAAACCTTTTAGATATTATGTTCAACTATGATGAAAATACATTTTGGAGTAAAATATTGAAATGTTTCTGTTTTATTGACATGAGAATGCGGTAACACGTGGACAGGCTGCCATAGTAACACGTGGTCGACTCTTTACCATTGTATGTATCACCCAAAATGTTGACTTATTTTTTAAAACAAGCCAAATATAATCACAATGCTTTATTTAATGTATTTAATACTAACACAGTATTATTTACAACTTCTGGTGGTCCATACTGGTATAGGTAGATAGGTAAAGAGTAATTTTTCTGTAACATTTCACAGATAGTCTTTTTAAATGTGACGGATTCAATAAATTTTCAAATTTTTAGATATAATTTTTAGCTATAGTGTAAAAAGTACAATCGATAAAATCGGTTGTAACTTTTTTTCTACAAGTAGTATTTTAAAACGAATAACAGTTACATAAAATAGAGATCTTTAGCTAAAAAAATGAGCCCACTTGAAAAATGATGTGTGCAAATTTACTTTTTCATGTTGATGTTCACTTTGGCTTGATCGGACCCAAACCTATTTTTTTCCATTGCAGATATCTCCACTGTAGCTGAAGTTAAGAGGTTCCACTATAATAAGTGTAAAATGAGTTTGTAATACAGTGCTTGATGAGGTCTACTGTTTTAGTAAGCAGTAAATTGGTACTTAGCTTTAGCTCACCTCTGACTCCTCGGGCTCTTGTAGTTATGTAATTTTGTCATAATATGCTCTTTTCTGCCTCCTAAAAGCCATCATGGAGAGAGCCAAAATGCAAAGTACTGACTTCGAAATAACATACTACACATGAACAGGTGATGTCAGAGTGCCTCATACATAAAATTAAATATTCACATAGAAAAACACTATTAAAAGTTAAGTTGTGTAAGTGTTAAGTGTGTTATTTGGAAACTGATCACCAGTAACTTTTATATTGTAAGTACGTGTAGACACATTAAATAACACCATCCAGCTTTCCAATACAGCCTGCAAATAAATGTAATATGGTTTCTACTAAGGCACTGACTGGAGTCACATGTGAGTGCAGTGAAAAATCATGTAATGTTTATCCAACCTTTCTTGTAAAACGTCTTTCATTCTGAGTCACAGTCTGTTTTTGAGGAAGGGCTGTTTTTCAGTTGACTTGTTTTATAATAGTAAGACAGCAGGGAGGTAACAATAACCAGGACTTCACAGCAAGAGAGGAAAGGAAGGAAAAGAAGAAAAAGATTTTCACCAAGCGTATGTGATGTTCTCCTCCAAGCAATAACTTAGAAGGCATCCACACATCATAAAACCTGAAAGTGCTTCACAGACAAGTTCTCCATCTGTGCCCCAACACACATTTAAAACTAACTTTCCCTCCCCTCTCACTTCTCTCTGTCTCCTCCTCTGCTGCTCATGCATGTATCCTCATTTTCCGCATTTATTTCTGTCGCTGACGTTTTCCTCTCTACATCACCTCTGCGTTCACTGGCTGTCAATGCATGTTTCAGTGAATTGAGACATATTTTAAGCAATGCACCAATGTTAAAGATGTTACCATAGTTTTCTTTAGGTATGAATGAATTAATCTGTATCTTTCCCTCTCACGATAGGTAACTGATCTTACAACAACTTCATTAAGAACAGGCTTTCATAATATTAGAACTAAAGACAAATGAGATAAGATGGTGTGTGGAGTAGTACAATGAATAATACACCAAAATAATGGGGTATAAGATCCCAGTGTGCTGTGATGTAATGTATTTGTGTAACTTGTCTGATGGAAATGTAATGGGAAACGACATATACTTGATTAAGGCTGTCTTTTGTACGCCCGAGTTGGATGGACAGATCTGGCATGTAGTCTGAAACATTGGTATTCTTTTATTTATAAATGTATCCTAAGTCTGCTTCCATCATATTTGGTGGTCTACATTTGTTGGAATGACTTGAATAATTACAGTCTCCGGTCCCAGTTTTTGTTATCTTTACATATTCCAAAAGTCAGACCAGAACAGGGAAAGAAAGCTTTTAAATACTCTGCCCCCATTGCCTGGAACAACCTACAGAAGGACATTAAACTGAAGGAATTGGCCTCTTTAAGTCATTTTAAATCCATGGGAAAAGGACAAATGTGGGTGTAGACGTTTTTCTAATTGATTGAATTGGGTTTGGTTTTGAGTTGCTTTTAAGGAACATTGTTGTTACAATTTTAGTGCCTTTTAAAATAATGGTGATGTTTAATATGTATGTCCTTATCAGTTTTAAGTTTGTTTTTATTACTGACTTTCATTGTGTTTATGTATATTAGTGTGGATGTATGGCTGTGATTTCCATTTTGTGAAACTTCTCCTGCTGCTGCTGCTATCTTGGCCAGGACACTCTTGAAAAAGAGATTTTCAATCTCAGTGAGCTTTTTTTCCTGGTTAAATAAAGGTAAAAAAAAAAAAAAAAAAAAGAAAGTACTTTTAGTGGCTTGCAAAAAAGCTATTACAAGGAACTGGGGAAAGACAGAACCACCAACAAAGGACCAATTGATCACAATCATTGAAGGAATATATACAATGAAAAAACATAACTCACAAACTGCGACTACAGCAAACACAAATGGACAAAAAATGGAATAAATGGACTGACTACAGAACCCAGAATGATGGAAGGACTGAATAATGTGAATGTAATGTCGTGTAGTGTACCCAAGCAAGGTTTGTTTGTTTGCTTTTTTGTTGTTTTTGCTGATTATGTGTTTATAAAATTTCTATAAAAACTTAAGTGAGAAAAAAAAAAAAAAAAAAGATTGTTCAAGCTTACATTACAATGTCTCTTCACGGGCACAATTTCAACTCACACAAAAGATACAGGGTGTCACTTTCCATTAGGCAAATTGTTGTTAAATGAGTTAAACACATTCAGCTATGGGTGAACATAATCACCCAATGACCTCTCCTGTAGCACCACCCTTGGGACCAACAGCACGTCCAAGTAAAATCAATAGTATGTTGTACGCTACACTACAATACTGTGAGAGGTCAGGAACACTGCAGCCTGTTAATGGCTGCTAGTGAAAATGAAGACTTAACTCTTGTGCTTTCATCTCTTTTTCCTTTTTCTTTGCCCCATCCACACACTGCCACCCACCACCTGTCTATGATATCAGCTGACCAGACCACTGTACGACCAGACCATTAGATTTCTCCAAGATCCTTCGAGCTGTTTTGAACTTTGATCTCAGTTATATTCCGCAGTAAAAACACATTCAGACGCCCACATGTTCTCTAATGGAGAACAATTTAACATCAATTTTAAAACAGGGAAATAAAATAAAAGCCAATACAAGGGTTCTTAAGAGAAATATTCTGTAAATATTTCTTAAAAAGTACTGGACAGGCAGTTTTTACTTCAGACCATTTTTTCATCTGAAAGGTAAATCCATTCTGAAACATGTGGCAGATCACAGACCAAAACTGTATTTAAAGTATTTAAATATATTCTACACGCTATTTTTAAAGGGAACCTTGATTCAAGGTCCTATTTGATTCTTTTCTATGTTTCACTAACACGGTCTATTCAAGGCCTGTGGTGGGAGACTGTGTTGTTTGCCTAGTTTACATCTTTTAATGAATCACATTAATTTTCAGGTGCACCAGAAGCACAATGGAGCAAAATAGTGTCATGGAGAAGTTGATTTGGTGAATTATCCGCATGTGTGGAAGTGTACGTAGCATGTGGTGTTAAAATGACTAAATCCCTGCAAGTGAAACCACCATGTAAAAAAAAAAAGATGAGCATCTCTGTCAAAATGTGTCATTTTTTTTGTGTAGCTGCTGCCGGGGGGTTGTTGATGTTCTGTCACAGAGTGAGGGGGACTTTGAGAATGGTAACACATGGTAACCTTACAGCATGAAGGAGAAGAACGCTGATGAAAACAGTCGCTCAGTCACAAATTATACCAGCAGCAGAGAACATCTTGTGAGCCAGACCAGTGATACTGAGCTCTATTGAGACCTGTCATAAGTCACAAATGAATACACACGGTGCCCTTAATGAATCACTTAGACTGTGTTCAAACAGACATTAGTGCTGCATGGATCGGTATCTTCTTTTTATGCCTCCACTCAGGAGTTTTTACCTGGATTACCAGTGCACTGTGTTGTTCAAATATGCAACACATACAGAGACACACTACAGATTACTAGTTAAATAAGATAAATATTTTAATTCCTGAAATGTATTGTGACTTATTAGAATTAATTGCTTTTTGATTACTTTCTAAACAAATGTTTGAACCGGTAAGGCTGAAAAGTCGAGTGATGTTCCAGTCTTTTTAGATTTAAGTAAAAAAATATTGCAGAATATTTAGAGCTAAAATGTGGTCTTATTCAGCAACATGTTCCCCTGTCTTGGTGATGCATACGATTGTGACGTTATGTAACTTCTTTCGATTAGCAACTGGAATTCAATGACATATTTTTCTCAGTAACTGGAACTGAATATTACTTATGTTTATTTTGTAATGCACTTATGTAACACAGTTAAAACTGCAGGAGCCAAAATCATGGGGCAAAAACAGCAAAATATGAAAATACACACCATCCTTCTGCAGCTCCCACCTCTCGATCCGAATCCAAAGACTAAACATAAATATAGATGAAACTGACATTGTTTCATATCATTACAGAAACATGAAGCCAGTTTTCCAAGCTTCTGTGTCTGGTAGAATCAGATGAGTGGTCGGTAATTACAGTTGTCAATAATTAACCCGTCTACCTGTCTGAAAACAACAAAATCAGGGCATCGTGGTTTATATTATCTACAGCCTGAAAACACACACCAGGATTAGATACAGAAGACTTGTATCCTCTCAGACTGATGTCAGTGGAATATTCAATTACAGTATGCAGAAAATTAATTATGGAATTTTTGCACTTTTGTAGCACTGCAGCTTTAAAGGTAACTACTTACTCTCTAACATGACAGAGAGCTATAATTGTCTTTTTATTTTTGTTTTTTTGTTTACCATGTGTCTGACCAGTTGGTGGATTACAAGCAGAAGAAGCGTCCATTCATTGTGTGGGCATGTTGCTCCTGAATAGCTGCGCAAAAATAATCAAAATAATGTTTTATGTTGAGACGTAAAAGGGTAGAGAAACAGATAATGCATAAAGGGCATTAAACACTCAATTAATCCCAAAGCACACTTAAGACTGCAGCCTTCCAGACACCTAGAGCTGACACACTTCACACCTGTCACTGACAAACCAGTCCAAGAGACCATCTCCAATTTGAGTTCAGCCACATGTTGCCTCGATGAGTTGCCCACAAGATTTCTAAAATCTGTGCTGAGCAGTTTCTTATTGAAGTTCACTCATTTAGTTAACATGCTGTGAAACTGCTGTCATTAAGCCTCTCCTAAAGAAGACCAGTCTTGATACCACAGTAGTGAACAACTATCAGCCCATATCAAACCTGCCGTTTTTAAGTAGAGTCCTTGACAAAGTTGTTTACCAACAGCTCTCTGACTTTCTTCTGCTGAACAACTGCTTTGATGATTTCCAATCAGGTTTCAGGCCCCATCACAGCACTGAGATTGCTCTTATCAAGGTAACAAATGACATCAGTCTGAACACTGACACAGGTAAAGTAACAGTCTTAGTCCTGCTGGATCTGAGTGCTGCATTTGACACAGTTGATCATGTGATCTTGTTACAGAGATTAAAGGACTGGGTAGGCATCTCTGATCCTGCCCTGAAATGGTTCAAGTCCTATCTTGAGGACAGGAAGTAGTTTGTTCAAATCGGAAGCTGTAAATCAGACCAAATGGCAGTGACCTGTGGGAGCTCCCAGGGGTCCATCCTGGTACCCCTCTTGTTCAGTCTTTACATGTTGCCCATCAGCTAGTTAATACCCAGTGATAATGTGTCCTACCACAACTATGCAGCCGACACTTGGATTTACAACTTTCTGCAACTAAACTCAGACAAGACTGAAGTCATTGTCTTTGGCCCACAAAAACCAAGAGAATGTGTCAGCAGTCATCTGAAATCTCTTACTTTAAAAGCTAAAAATCAGGTTAGAAATCTAGGGGAAATAATGGACTCAGACCTAAACTTTAACAGCCACATTAAATCAAAAACATCATCAGCCTTTTACCATCTCAAAAACACTGCCAGAATCAAAGGTTTACTGTCTAAACCAGACTTATCCATGCTTTTATCTCTAGCAGGTTAGACCACTGTGACGGCCTTCTCACTGGACTCTCTAAACGAGTTGTAAGACAGCTGCAGTACATCCAGAACGCTGCTGCTCAGGTCCTGACTAGAACCAGGAAGTATGACCATATTAGTCCTGTGCTCAGGTCTCTGCACCGGCTTCCTGTTGCTCAGAGAATAGACTTTAAAACAGCTCTGCTCGTTTATAAGTCTCTCCATGGTCTAGCACCAAAGTACATCTGTGACATGTTGGTCCCATATGAACCATCTCAGACCCTGAGAACCTCAGGGACTGGTCTTCTGCTGGTGCCCAGAGTCAGGACCAAACAGGATGAAGCTGCGTTTCAGTTCTATGCAGTTAAACTCTGGAACAGTCTTCCTAATGACGTGAGACAGGCCTCGACTCTGACAGTGTTTCAGTCCAGGCTGAAAACAGCTCTGTTCAACTGTGCATAGAACAACTGAAAGGGTTCTATTTGCACTCTTCTCTTACTTTATTATAATGGATTATTATTTATGTGTTATTACTTACGTTTTAATTGTACTGTGTGTTTTTAACTTGTCTCTTTTCCATTTTTCTAAAACACTGTGAATTGCCCTGTGTATGAATTGTGCTGTACAAATAAAACTGCCTTGCCTATAGGTAAACAGTTTCTGGATAAGCAGAATCAAAACTACGCACTGGAAAACTGGCTGAGTGGTGAGAGAAAAATAAGCATGATTGCATGTAATTTGGCTTTTCATAAACAGATATCAGAGAACAAATGAAAGAGAGTGGGCAGGGTAAAGTAGAAGCACAAAGAAAGAAAAAAAGCTCTTGTCAGACAGAGTAGGCAGTACAGCTACTAGATATGACAGCAACTCTGTCCCCTCCCCCGTACACATAACCCTCACTCCCCACCTCCCAACCCTCCGTCAAATCTTCCTATCTATCACATTTATGAATTGTTCTGGAGAATATTGAGTAGGGCATGATGGGAGTGTTACTGTCTGAAGCCTGGGGGTGTAAGTGTCATTAAGCACTTCTTCCTTGTTCAGTCACTTAATTGTGCATGTGTGTGTGTTTGGTATGTTTAAACACTCGTGTGCGTCGAAGGGATGCATGTCTGTTTGCTGTATGTACATCCCCGGTGCCACTGAATGAGTTTAAGTGTATTTATGTACGTATCGCCACATTTTCGAGTGAGCCACTTTCTCTACATGTGCACTTGTGTGTGCATGTGACCACACTTGAATTCTCACAGGGACTCACATCATCATCATTACCCTGACAGCTGACAGTAAAATCCATATCAAATCTATAACTCCATTTTCCTGTTTTTGTTCTTTCTTTCATCACCCCGTTCCCTTGTCTCCCATAAATAGAGGCTGCACCATGACATGCCATTAGCTGTCCGTGGATATATCATAAAAATGCAATGAAACACAGAGACAAAAAGTCAATATGTGACAAACCCTGGCCTGCTGCATATTTTCCTATTCCAGATACTTCAAGAATATCTTGCCCATCACATTACCTCTACACAACTGTCACACGCTATGTCTGACTCGCTGTATTTTATATTTATTTTTCATCTTCTCTCTCTAGAGCCAGAGACAGACTTCATCTCATTACTGTGTCTTTCTTTCGTTTTTGTCTACATTATTTTCTTCCCTGCTCTCTGTTGTCATCCTCTTTGTCTCTGAATCTGTCTCACCATTTCCCCCAATCTTCAGTCTCTCTGTCAATCTTATCTCCCTTATTCTTAGTATAATTCCACCTCCTGGATTTTGGTTATTTGGTTCATTTTGTCCTCTGCCGAGCAGGGGGTTGATGCTGCTCTTCAGTTTGATAAATGTATGTTTAGCAAACACTCTAATTATCTCAACCAGAGCTAATAGGATAGATAATTACATATTATACAGAAGCTCTCGCCCTTATTCTCTTTTTCTTGCTTTCATTCCCTCCCACTGTCTCCTACATTCCTTTTAGTTTCATCCCTCCCTTCTTTCTCTCTCTCTCCTGTTCCCTCTGTGTACTATCTTTTTTTCTTGATGCAATATGGTGTTTTTCCACTTGTCATTGGCATTAATGAGGTTTCCCTTGAATGCGTCAGGCCTTGTGAATGATGTCTTGCCTGTGTCATAGCAAAAGAAATACCAGACACTAGCTCCTGAATGTGATTTTTCTTTTATATATGACATTTATGATGACAACTGGCACCACTAACAGGTAGGCAGAAGAAAAGCAGTGAAGGCAGACAATTCACAGTCTTTATATTCTCTACTTACACCACAGTGTTGCATTTTTCATTGACATGAACCTATAGAGGTGCCTGTACAGCAACACCTGACACTGATGTATAATTTAGTTTTGGTTTTTTTTACCTTTAAATCAATGTATTTATGACAAATATACCTTTACATAACACTCCTCTAACAATGCCCAGATATAATGTACAGGCAACTGGACAATGAGTAACTATACGCATATCAATCATTTTGTTTGTTTCCGGAGAATTGAAAGGCACTCTATTACTTTTACAAGCACGAGCTAGGGTTGCAGAGCAAATGGAAATGTCTCCAGTTGTGAAGCACCGTCCTTTTGCCGTTTGTTTTCATTATTATTTTGAACCGTCAGTGTATTATGAATCTTGCTTCCATTCACTGTCAGTGGCACATGTAATAAAAGCCATGTTTTAATATTGCCTGTCTGATTCTATCAAGTCAGTTACACTGAGAAAGGAGAATTATGAAGTGTTGTTCATTGTCAGCGTAGCAGATATTACTGTAGATAAACTGAAATTTGTTTGACTGGCAGAGACATTATTGCTCAGTTACTACATCAGTTTCAAATTACTTACAAAGACCCAACAGACCAGCCTGATCAACAACTTTATATTGTCAAATATTTGAGTTTTCAGACAGGAGAAAATGGAAATAGCTTCTTATTTGCAAAAAATGAGTTTTATTAGGTATCATAAAAGTTCTACTTAACCCATAAAGACCCAGTACTACTTTGATGATAGTTCCCAAATGATTATTTAACCTTTCTTCAGCAGTTTATCACCATTTATTGCAATATTATCTTCTTTGTGTTTTTTTCAGTGAAAATCCTGTATTTTCCTATGTTTAATTTACTAATCATGTAGATGTTAATCAAAGCTCAGATTAAAGTTGAGGGTTATTATATCAGAACCAGAGAAAACTGAAGAAAAACTTAGATGTCAATAGCTGAATATAAAACAAGGGTCTCCATCCACTGTCATTGATCCAACTCCATGGCTTTTACTGGTGAATCAAGGTTGTAGAAGATGAGTGTTTCCACGTTGACTACATAGCCTCTGAACGTCCAAATGGGTCATATCTGATGACCATGAAAAGATGACAAACTGCATTTTACACCAATAATATCCATGGATTGATAGGATTAGTTAATCAAGTTATTAAACATTGTACATCAGTAGATGGTTTTGGACACCAGTGGATGTTTGGGTCTTTTATGTGTTAATTTGCTCCTAAAATCTCAATTTAATAAAAAAAACTTTACTGATTCTCATATGCAACGTTAAGGCTATTTAAATGGCAAAATTAAATATTAACAAAGACGACAATACTATAATAAAAATCCCTTTCATGTACCCCTTCCATTCCACTAGAAATGTTTGGTTGTGTATTTAACTGCAGACATCCAACACTCTGTGTGTATTTTCTTATTGTCTCCTTAATTTGTTGGGTTTAAGATGCTACCTTTGGGCAGTGTTTTTGTACCTCCAGCCAAGTACAGCTTCCTCCTCTTTCTGCTTTGCATTCTTGTGTGTGCTACAGGTCTATCTGTGAGAGAAAATTCAGCACAAAGTCAACAGAGATATAGAAACCACTCAGCCCGTGGGACACAGACATTCCTGTCTGTCGCAGTAGACACTGTTCATTTAGAACCATCTCTCATGGTTGTATGAAGATGTGGGTCTATTTATTTGGGCTTTATAACATAATTGCAAAAAATACATTTTGTCACAATCTCTCACTTGTTTGTTGAGCAGAGAGGAGTGAAATTTATCTACAAACAAAAAGTGAGAAATATTATTACCTTTAATTGTCAAAATGGATGCAGTCTCTATCTCCTATCTCTCTCTTTTTTTTGGCTGCCAAAACAAATAAGGACAAACATCTCTGTCCTTCCATAAGCTTCACAACTGAAATGTGTAGAAAAGGGTATATCATCATTTGTTACCACTTACCTGACTTTCTGTATTCCATTGCAGTCTGTCAGCAGGTTACACTGAAACTTTCAATTACTGCCTACAAATCACTTACAGTGCACTTAAAGTGAAAGTGATAGTACTTCACCTCTTAAACTATGAACATCACATATTCAGCCACTTTGCTTGATTGACAGTCCCTCACTCAGTGTTACATAACAATTTATCGGGAACTCTATGAATCTGAACACCACTGGCAATAGAATGAAATCGACATAGATGACAAAAAGCAGAAACGTATTAGTAAAGCCTGACGGACAGACAAAACAGTTTCTTGCCTGTCGCTTTAAGGGACAAGGCAATATTTCACTGATCTATAGAAGAGAGAGGAACTCCACTGCCTTGGGGTAAAGCATGGGTCCAAATTAAATTCCTCACTTATTCTCCCCCAGCACTGCCTGAGGGTATCCCACGACCTCTGAACAGAAAGGTCATTATCAGGAAGGGATGGCTAGGAGGAAAGACGGAAATGCAGGAAATAGAGAGCATGGAAAGCAGCAGTGAATGAAAGGGGGAACAAGAAAGAAAGAGGCATAGAGGGAAAGCTGTTGAGAGTGAAAATGGGCAAAACAAGGACAGGGATCAAGAGAAATAATATTGGAAATTAACTCAAGAGAGGATGAAAATGCAAACATGGATCTCATCATGATCATTTCTCTCCTTTCAGATCTGTCCTTTCTCTCATTCTTTGTTCTCAACAGACATGTAATCAGCTCCTATCAGATCCAGACCCGGAGCTAAAGTACAGATCTGAAACAGCCTTAAATATTTAAAGTATTCCAGGTCTGTTTGAATCAGACTGCTGGAAATGTAGGCATCAGATGAATGGAAGCCCACAACAACACAGAAAATATATGCCTCGATAAATCATGTCACTCATTGTGTATTTATTTTGCAATAGGATTCTGAAAGAGATGGGTGTGAAAATATACTGCCACTGAGTAAACAAAGGCCATTGTTTGTCCTGAACTTTGCTTCAAAACAAGTGAGAATCAAAAGACTAATAAAGGGCAGAACGGCTAATCACAAAGAAAGGAAAGTATCTTTTTGAAAGCCTGATAACAGGTTTCCCTACTGTTTTTAATGTGTCATGCTAAACAGTTTCTATCATTTTAAGTGACATGGTACATCCTTTGTATTTGAGATTTCAAAAACCATGCAGTGTGAAATATTTCCCCGAACAAAATGTCAACCTCTACTGCTATAGATGAAGCTTTTAAGTCAGAGTACAAAGACATAAACTCCAGAGCATGAAACAAATAATAAAGACGTGCTTTGGGTCTTTATCTATTTTTTGTTTCCTTTTTGTCTCACTCGGTTCTTATCACGACTGCTTCCTGATTAGACACTTTTAATATCTGTCTCTGTGGGGGGGCCGTTACCAGGGATACAGCCCTAGATGCAGCGCAGTATGTGGCTAACTGTTACGGCTAAGACGTCCCTTGGTGATTTTTCATTAACTGGTCATAAAGGAGGCTCTGTGTGGGGCCAGAATAAGTGCCCTCAGATCCTCGCTACACTACACTAAGAGGTACTACCCAGGAAAGAGAAAGAGTGAGATAGCGAGTGAAATATAAGGTTAATATTGTGTCTTTAAAGTGCAGTCATACGGCACAAGCAATTGTTTTTTTTTTTTTTTCTGTTCTACCTCCAGCTGTTTACCCAAAGAGGGCTGCAGACAGACGTGCTATGTGACACATAGTCACCGACCTCTTCTTTTTACTTTGACCTCACATGCCTCCCACCCATGACCAAGGCCATTTTTGTTATTTGACAAGCCAAGCTGGATGTACTGCCACTGGGATTAAAGTTACTGTCTGGTATATAATCAAAGGCTACCAAGGATGATTTAAATCTATGGCTCTATAGGTGTAACAGCATGAAAGAAAGACATCATGTGAACTGTGTATAGAGCTACTGTCAGATTTTCTACTGTACGCTTTAGGATTTAGCACACTAGGGAATCTGAATGAGCCAGATCATCCATCAACACAATATACTGCAGTGTGACAGAAAACTCCACCGAGCCATTGTCATGAAAAATGGCAAACAGTGCAGACAGATATATGGAGTAGAGAGACTATTAAAGAGGTGATCAGTATCAGAAGTTTTAATGGATATCTTTCACTTTTCTAATGAGACTCATCATCCTTGCTAAAGTTGATTTGTGATGTGCAGAAAAACAATCTACATTATCTCAGCGCATAAACAAACCAACACTAATGATAATATAAATGCCTAAAATACACAGAATCTGGGGAATAAGTTTGTCCAAATAACCATGCAAAATACTAAGAGATTAAATGTAACAGGCACCATGCTCTGTCCATTTCTGAAAGGGGTATGTACACAGTGTGACTCGAGGGAGCAGCAAAAATACATTTCTATACAATCCAGATGGTTTAATTAAATTATTTTTCTACGACACTAGGCACAGGGAGGCACAAGGAAATAAGATTGTCCTTCAGCAAGATAAAGATGACTCTGACCTGTGACTTCCCAGCATAGAAAAGTAATATAATTCCCCAGTAGAGATCACTGATTGCACTAATTGCATAAATTACTGATGCAAATGTATTTGTCAGTATTTATTTTCTATGTGTTATCTGCTGGCTCTGGCCCTCACATAAAGCTGCAGTAGTTTTCAATCCTGCTTCTTTTTTGCATCCTGCTGGTTTTATATCCTACCAGGTAGTTAATTGCATTCAGTCGGTTTCAAAGGTGTAAATCACTTGCTGATTAGATAGAGGGAAAGAAAACCAGCAGGGCTTTGCATCCAAACAGTGACGAATGAGAACCACTGGCTCCGGGTAAAAGCATTCGTTTCAAACATGTACAGGACCCAAAGAGATTGCATTCGCAAATGCCCTTAGTTTATCTGTCAGACCTAAAATAGTTTTCAGTAGAAAGAGGCATTTCCTGCAGGTGCAAGAGTGAGCACAGAATTACAACAGGTAGAAACTGCTCTGTTGTCTTTAAGAGATTTAAGAGTACGTGACTTTAATAACAATAGGTTATATAAAGTGTGTCATACTGTCAGAGTATAACTAAGTGTGAAATGTGCATTAAAGGGGTTACATGTAGTATTTCAAATATTAAAAAATATCATAAATGTGTTGATAATAAAGACCTCTGAACTTATGCCAAAGATGTCAGTGTACTGGATTGTAGAGATGTGACCTGAAACAATCAGAACCAACAGTCCAGAGGGATTTATGTGACCACTAGAGGGAGTAGTGAGTCACTCTGTTGTGCTCCCATGGTGAGGAAAACTAACACCAAGGCATTGATTAGAGTCAGAAAGTGATAAGATGGGATGAGAACCACTAAGAAACAACATTTAGAGTCAAAGACAGAGACAAAAGTGAGAAGCACTGTTATTATTTTCACCACTGGACACAGCTGTAAATATGGTTGTTCTACATGGGTCAGTTTGATTATGAGGCTGATGAAGGTATTAAATTATTATTGGATGTTATTATTTGTTGATCCACCGTTCAGACTAAACTGTGACAGTTCTGACCTGGTTAGGACGATAACAAACTGATATTTAGTGCAGCTCTTGCAAACACAAACAGTACAGAAGACAGAGGTGACTTGTGGTTTTACTGTGACTGTTTTCCAACTAAAAACAGAGCTAAGCTAACAAAGGGGTAATGTAAACTATCAGCAGAGGCAGCATGTGAAAATTGTAAGACAAGGTGTTATTTTGACTGACTGTCAAAGTAACCAGCCATGAGTTTTTGTAGAAGAAAACTTGATGATACCATAACGAGGAGTGTCAAAAATTAGCTTTATATTTCGCTGGTGATTTTGGGAGCCATAACTGTGTTCTGGTACACAACTTTCCCCTGCTGTTGGGAGTTTGAAATATCAATACCATATATAACCCCATCAATGTCATACAGTGCCCCTTAAGCTCTTTGTTTTCTATGATATATGTTGAATTACCCTTTATACTCTGTTGTTCAGGAGAGTGGCTTAGGTTTCACTGTTAAGATCAGTTCTGGAGACCTTTTCCTCAAGATTCACATAACATTTCTAACCTTTAGTTATTCAGAATAAACACTAACTGGTACCCAGAAGGGTACCTGAAAATACAAATTGTGTAACTTGAATATTAAAATGCTGTAGAAAACACTTTCACAGCAAATTAACATAAATTCCTCCCGGAACGTTTTTTTTTTTTTTTTTTTAAATCAGCATCAGCTAGTGAGTCAATAAGATTGTTTACTACACCTCACATCAGGTGGTGTAAAAAAAAAAAAAAGAAGAAGAAGAAGAAAAAAGCTGTGCTTCCCTCTATTCATTAGCATTTTATTTATATGTATCCAAACACCATCCTCTGTGTCCTACAGGGCAAAGCAATTCAGCTATCACAATGCAAACACTGTCACATTTACAAATCTGACACCATTGGCATTGTTATTGTTATCCATTTGAGATAATTATCTGGCATGATATGCATACACACAGACGTAATGCTTTGAGTTTTCCTTTCTTCAAATATAGTGCAAGAGAAGAAATTACAAACACAAGGAAAATTTTAAGTCACAAAATGTCTATAATATCTCTTCATACTATTGTAAATAAAATGTCATTTCAACTTTCAAGAATTGTTTATTAGAAGTATAAACAGTTGGGTGTTTATGGCTCAGCCCCCCCATACTGACATTGGCTTGAGGCAAATGAACACAGGAAATATGCAATGAAATAAGTTAGTAAGGAATATGGAAAAAAAAGAGAGGAACATGAGAGACCAACAAGAAACTAATTATCAAGACTTGTGACCTGTTTTCTTCGGCGTAAATGAGCATTAGGAGGAAGAAGAAAAGAAGCAGTCAAAGAAAACTAACTACGGGAAAACAAGACCCTTGGCATAGTGGGTTAGATGATACAGCTGTGATGTCCCATTTACGAAAGTAAAAACTTGGCATATAATGCTGTTATACTTCATTGCAGAGTCTTCTGTTAAGTAGGTTTCTGAAGATTTCCAACAGAAAGAGTGAACCAAAGAAAAGTGTGGGAGAAAACAAGAAGACAGAGACAGAAAAAGGCTTACTTTAGCCAGGAGTGATGATGGTAGACGTTCTGTAACTGATTTAAATACTGCCATGTGCTGCTTTTTGTAGCTTTCCTCTGTTTTCTTTTCTGTCTGAAGAAAAATATACAACACATAAAAATACATACACAACACACATGGCAATGATGGTTATATTATGTGTTCTAAGCCTATATATAACATTAAACAGTCAGCACATCAAGATATATCTCGGCATCAAATAAGTAAAATTTGGGGTCTTCATACCTCATACTGTGCTGGACTAGGACCCTCTATTGATTCCTTGTTGTGGAAAACACAGTTGCGTTGTGCCGTGGAGCCAAAACCACCCCTCCTAGTTCTCTCTAAAAATGCCTTTTTGAAACTCTCGCGGGCTAAACCATATTCAAAGACATTGTAGGACCCTGGACCTGCGTGATAACAGACAAGGACATTATTTTGCCTGTTTGTGTGTTTGTATAGGTGTTAAAAGTTCTAAAACAGAGAAAAATCATGTGAGAAAGAAAGAAGAACACTGAGAAACCAACTTAATATAGACTCAGCATGAACACACAGGGATGTGACATACATTGCGTTGGAGTAACTCTGGTTTTATTTCTTTAGTGTTGGCAGGGTGCGGAGCATTCATGTAGCTCTGACTTGAATTGAATACACCTGCCCTACACCTGTACTACATTAAAGACTTAACAATGTGCATGTACTATTTTAATAGCTCAACACTATAGGACCATGCATGTGTGAAAGCTGGCTTTAGTCACACATTAACCAGTATATTCTCAAAAACAAAGAATTATACTTTATGAAAACAGTAGCTCAGACAGCTCAGCCACAGAAACAGACTCAGGCTACATTCAAACTGCAGGTAAATGTGGGCCAAATACAATTTTTTGGCCCATTTGTGACCTGTATCCGATCTGTTATAGACAGTTTGAGCAGCACAAATTCGATTTTTTCACATCCACCCCTGGCCACTTCCATATGTGGTCCTAAATCCGATACGTATCCAATATTTTGCAGTGGGACTTCAGTCTGAAGAGCCAGGTCACATTTATCCGACCTGTATGCCACTGAAATGTAACAAATGTCACAATTCTGCATCCCAGGAGTGTTACTTCTGTAAACACAGTGCGTGCCTGCATGGTCATGTATTACATCAGGACCTCTTTTATGCATGCGGGTCACTTCAGGGTCACATTCAGTTCATACTCAAAACTGATAGAAGTTACATTTTAAGGTGTAATATGAACGAGCACACAAAAAATCTGAATTGTGCATCAAGACCTGCTGTCTGAACATAGCCTAAGAGACACTGACAAGCAGAAAACACTGTCACTTAACTAATACCAAACTTAGAAATATCTTACTCTACAGAATGGAGTTGATTGTGGGTGCCTGGTCAGACCTATAGGTAGTAGCTTACCATTGGGTGACTCCCAAGTACACACTGAAAGTGGCTATTTCTCAATGATTTAGATTGGGATACAAGGCAAACCATTTGTACAATTTTCTGTCTAACGTCAGAGTTTGCCTCTTCAAATGTGACTGTTCCATCAAAAACAAGTTCACTCTTTGCAAAAGCAATGTGCATCTTTGCATCTTTAGCTTAACACTGCCCAGGATAATTAAGATTAGTTTAAAGTCATACAACAAAAAAGAGTTTTCCAGGATGATCTTTGTCCAGTGCTGGTACAGACTATTAAAGTACACAGATCAACTAATAAGCTACACAAAACAAATATATTTTGTTTTTGTTGAGAGGACATAAAACAAGATGACAAGATTGTTTTTTCAAATAAAATAATGATTTTTTTTTTTATTTATTTAACCCATAAAGACCCAAACATCTATCACCAACCAAAACCATCTACTGACCTAAAATGTTTATTACCTGCTGATCCACTAATCCTATCAATACATGTAAAGAATTCAGGTAAAATGTAGTTTGTCATCTTTTCATGGTCATCAGATATGACCCATTTGGACATTCAGAGGCTCCGTAGTGAACGTGGAAACACCATCATCTTCAACAACAATGACAGTGGATGGAAATGCTTGGTTTATGTTCAGTTAATGATATATTTTGCTGAAAAAGTGACTTTTTCTGCAGTTTTCTCTGTTTTTAATAAAATAACCCTCAACTATAACCTGAGCTTTTATGAACATCTACATGATCAGTAAATTAAATATAGGAAAATACATAATTTATGCTGAAAAAATAGAAAATACAGAGGATAATATTTTTTTTTTTTTTAAATTGTGATAAATCACTTAAGAAAGGTTAAAGGTTAAATATAGAGAAAATTTCATTTGGGAACTGACATAAAAGTTGTGCTGGGTCTTTATGGGTTAAAAACAAACAAACGCATATATATACATATATATATATATATATATATATATATATATATATATATATATATATATATATATATATATATATATATATGTGTATATATATACACATATATATATATGTATGTATATATATATATATATTTTTTTTTTTTATTTATTATTATTATTATTATTATAAAACAAAAAAAATCAAATTTAGTCCACTTTGTCCACATTTGTCTACAATGATAACAATTACTCAGAAAATATAACAACATGCTTTCAAATCCAACCATATGGTAAAAAACCCTAATATGGTGATAAAAGTCCCACTGAGCAATAAAAAATGCATATGGAAATATGTTTTTTTTGGCCCAATTCATAGCAGACAGGAATGACAGAAGCAACAGCTTTAAAAATATCCCTAACCCTAACATTCACACTTCAGTTTCTAAATTTGCATAAATCTAACACTGGCCATTTGGCACATTGTATTATATTAGTTTTTTTCTGTGATTATGCTCTAATTTTTCATTCTGTTCTATGTCGTGTGTAACTTTTCTCAGCTGACTGACAGTCTGGTACTAAAACAGTCTATAAAACAGCCACACTCTGACCACTCTGTGTGTCATTCCTTCACCATAAGTAAGAGTGTCAGGGCATGAGTACATGTTTAAGGAACTTTCAAAATGTTAATACGTGTTTAAATGCAGTTCTCAGTCTTAATTGTTACTTCTTTCATAGAATATTCTGCACATGTCAATTTAAAAACTAGACGCAACCATTAACTTGGACTTCTAAAGAAAATGGTTTATTTTAAAATTAAAGGAGCTGTGATTCAGACATTAAAACGGCAACTAATACTTGCACAACAAAGAAACAATGATTCTGTTTATTCCTTTTCTGAGGGGAAACTGGATTTCACCAGTAAATTGCAGTTTAGCTTTGTCATGTTGAAGTGGAATATCACATCTAACATGAAAAACAGCTCTGAATGACGCACACACACACACACACACACACACACACACACGCTGACCTGGTGCAGAGCATTTTTCATGGTTAGCAGTGAAGCGCACTGTAGTGATGCCAAATGGACTTTTCTTCACCCCTGTGGACTTTTTCAGCACCTCCAGGGCGCTGCGTGGGTCATTATATGCACCAACAGGGGGCGACACCTCCTTCACAGGGCTAAACCTCTGATGGCAGGAGATAAAAAGGAATGTGACAGTAAAAATGGGTTAGTGAGTAAAAACAGAGCACGAGAAGTAAAGTGAAGTCTTAAAAATAACAGATGTATTTTCCATTAAGTCTCTATATACTGTATATAAATGGAGACCTCAAAAAACTAAAGAACAATTAGGTGCAAAATAACAAATAATTTGAGATCATGTTTTACATTGAGAAATTATCAATTTTATTCTGTTCAGCTAAGATGATGTGATATACAATGACTTAAGACCTTTACAGCTATGTTTTACACATAAACAGAAATTTACAACTGAATAAGTCTCCTGTGAGCCGCTTCTCTGGGGTCAAATCATGTGCGTTTACTAAATTAGTGTAAAATTAGGTTATAGGAAATTTGTAAAGTGGAACGCTACTGTTTGGCTTTTATTTTACAGTGCAATAATTAGCAAACTCAGTGTTTTTGAACGTAAAAGCCAAAAAAATGATGATAAAAAGTCTAGATATGCCTGAGAAACCAATGAACAAAAAGGTATACAGACAGAACAAAGTGGTGAGATGAGGACAGAGAAAATAAGATGGGGTAAACAGCATCTTCAACTCAAAGATAATGATGCACACAATCAGGTATGTAATGTTCTCTGACTGTTTTGCTGATATCAGAGCTGATTCAGCGTTGCAACTGTTTGGCAGTTTCACTTCCAGGATATAAATGTGTTTTTATCTGATAGCCTATTATAACAACACAGGCAATCAAGGGACCGAAGCAGATAAGACGCCTTTTCAGTCAAATTTACTGAAGGTGAACTGCATTTCACTGTAATTTTGAATTTCAGCTTTTCACAACTAAAGCATTCAGCTGGTTGTTACCTAACACACCAGCGGAATAAAAAGAACCTGATACCTCTGAATACAAACTGTGTTCACATTAACATAATCATGGCCACAATCTAAGATGCACACACACAGACACACACAGATCTGCTCTGAGCCACTCTCCCAGATGATATCTAACTATAAGAATGATCTTAAAGACGGCCCTTGTGTTGGAAACATGCCAAACATTGATTTGTACTTTCCATTTAAACAAAATGCAGCCTATGGAAAATTAGTTGTGTGGTAATGAAAATTGTGTTGGTAATGCACGGCTGAATTATTGAGCTTTTAGGCGATAAGGAGAAATCAGAGGGGAAAAAAGAGCAAATAAAGTGCAGGAAAAGACTGAGAGGGGAAGTGTTGGAGTGAGTATTTTGAAGAGAAGAGAAAAGAAGAGAGGAGCGAGAGTTTTCAGAGATGCTATTTCAAGGCCAAAACAAAAAAGGTTCATTTAGAGCTAGAGTTTGTGGCCATCTGTCAACCCAATACTACCCTACTGGCTTTGGTTAAATCTTATTTATGGGCACTTTCTTTCTTTCTAAAAGTGATTGGCCAGGCTTTTTTGGGCACTTCACATGGATGCTCAATTTATCTTGAAGGTTTTTTTTTGTGTTTTGTTTCCCGTTGTCAACTGTCAAAACACATAGGACAAGAAATATCAAAGGATTATTTTTGTGAAAATCCTGCCCAGGGCCAACATGTTGTCAATGCAAGGTGCCTCTGTGTCCCCATCTGTGACAGAGCGACTTAACATCTGTCAATGTGGATTAATGAGGCCACACAGTGTGGTACTGTAACAGTAGTGTAAATGCCCCGAAGCCCCTCTGACATCAAACAGAATCCCACTTTTATTCCTGAAGTGTGTTCAGGCTGAACCAGAAGCACATTTTAGAGGCTCTAAACTAATGCTAATTCAAAGACTCAAACCTATCCTGGAATGTGTCTGCATGAGTTGAAAATGTTTGAACTTAATGAACAGGAAAAAGAAGAGAGAAACCAGTACAACATGGCAAGATGAAGACTAAAAGACCTGAAGATTAGCAGGAACCTCAGTCCTGTTTTTAAAAAATTGGGCTGTCACAAGCAACGCACACACAACAACGGGGACTTATGCTGTTTTTTAGCTAACTGTAAACAGCTGTCACAATTCCACCAGTTAAGAAAGCTTTATGATTGATCTACATGGTCCGAGGGCTAAGATGTGAACCACAACCACCATCCATGGTTTGTCTGTCATTAACCATCTTTCCCTTTCCCACCTACTCCTTTGCTTCTTTGTTGTCTTTGCCGTCAGATTTGCTGCTAGGTGTGTCTCCAGCCAGATGATTCTACGTGGATTTTCGATTTGTGTTTAAAAAAACTTGAGTAGAAACAATAAACTATTTAAAAAAAATCTTTAAAATATAGAAATAGCAAAAAAAATCTTTATGTTTGGAAAACTGAGAAAATTATAGAGGAATAGGTACGATGGTAACATTCAGTGAAGAAGAAGAAGAAGAAGAAGAAGAAGAAGTAATGTATTGAACATGTGTCTGCATGTGTGGACTGATGAGGAGACAATGAATTAATGCAAGCAATCCAACACAAATGTCATTTTGAATGTGAAACAGCAACTAAATGCCACCACGTATGAGCAAGTGTTGAAACAAGTGTGACACGCAGGCTTTGACAAATGGCAAATTCTGAAAAGCAATTAGCAAACGCAATTAGTGTCAGATGTCTATAAACAGTTTGGAGAGTAAAGCTAAGAGCAGCTTCACATTTTTAGATCAAAGACCTCTAGTTACATCTATCATTCCCTCAATCAACAGCTCAGGTAACATGTCACTACAGTGTAAAATATTGCATCTAACCAGCAAATTTTTAAACTCCATCCCATTAAGGTAGATATGAATCACAGATCAAGACAGGAGTTTGACAACTATTCATTTAAGTCCCCACTTAAAATTTACAATTACAACTAATATGAACCTACTGTTTATCATGAACATCTCCTAAAATTAGTGTGGATGAATATTGGTTAATGGGGAAAAAATGGTTAAATTTGCTGTGAACATTTTGTCTGATGTTTGTCAAGTTATGAGGAACAGAAGATCAAGAAGTGTACAAGCTCACAAAAAGCATGTGATTGTCATAGACATGAAGCAGTTTAGATTACAGGGAATAGCTATATGACAGCAATAGCTACCAAACTGTGCAACTTTAAGATATTAATATTCATACGTTATTTTATTGATGCCTGTTTCAGTTGCGGTCCACTGAGAGTCAGCTACAGAGTAGTTGTTAAGGATTGAATTTTTTTTTTTCCTTTTGAAGTGGTTTTATGCGCCTTAGGCTTATTCGATGTTCCTGTTTATCAGCGGAAATGTGAAAATACATGCATGTTGTTTTTTTTGTTCAAAATATGCAAGTCTGACTCTTGTTTTATTTCCAAAATAATGGCAACTAATTGAGAAGTGTGGATGAGAGCCTGAGAGAGGGCAAGAGGAAACAAGGAAAAGACATGTTTTCACCAAGTGGCAGATAGAAGCTTTGATATGGGAAATTGGGGAGTCAAAAAGGAGGAGGCTAAGAGAGAGCTGGAAGATTCCAGCTGTTCCTCTTATCTTCCCCTCCCTTCTTCCTTCCTTCGCTCCCTCCTTCCCTCGTTTCCTCTCCATCCCACTGCAGGATAACGGTGTCAGTTGGAACCGGACTCACGGGGAGATGAAGATCTAAGAAAACTGACGCTCTGGCTTCTGCATCAGAGATGACTTATGACATGTGCGCACACACATATACAAACACTCACAGACGTCTCTCGGTGGGTGTCAGTGACGACATCACACGGTCGACGTGCTAACGCAGCATGTGGTCAGAGGAAATAGGTCGGAGAAAACTACAACACAAGCACATGTGTGCACAGTCACAGATCAAATGATCCTGAGAATCTTGCATCAGTTGCAGGAAACTAGCGAAATGTTTTATGTTTTAGATGTTTTGAGGACAATAATAGAGACAGTAAATATCTGTATATGCAGAAAACCTGAAAGTGTGTTCATTTCCATCCCCATTAGCAGTACTTGGAAATCTGTCTCGTATCTATATCCATGAACGGCATGACATTTTCACATATGTGCTATGCAGCTGAGTTTTCTGTATTTGTGTTTCGTGAAGTTACAGTGTCATAATGTACGTGATAATTAAGACATCAGTCAGAGACTCTCACATAAGTGAATCTGCGGGGCAGTACCTCAGAGGAGTCCGACTATTCCTGAGACATAAAACTACACATCTTCACATCCTTCATCTTTCCTCCTCTGAGCCTCTTAATAAACTCATCCTTACCCCCAATTTAAGAAACCTTCTACTCCCAGCACATCAATTAAACAAGCAAAGTCTGCTTCAGTCTTGCATCTGTAAGTTAATCTTAAATATTCCATACTGAAATCCAGTCTCCACTGAGAAACTGTGAATTGAATTTATTTGTCTTCCAAAGATTATGTCTGAGAAATCTTTTCAATATAGTCTGATTGTTTTCTCTGTGTATAGGGCATTATGTAGAGTAATATCATTACATTTGCAGATCTAATTGTGTTTATCTTTGTCAGTTAAATCAATATTTGTGCAAAATGATCATCAGCCCAGAGGCAGGATCAAGTCTGATTTGTAGCATAATTGTCAATGTATAACGTTAGAATGTTTAATGTGTTATATGCACTCTAAAACTGAATGGCTGCAGCAGCAAGAAGCAACAGCCAGGCCTCTGTAAAGCCACAGAGGTGTTTGGTCTGTATAGAGAATTCAGTAGTGTAGTGCATATCTTCTATAGACCATTTTGATCTTGGTAAACAGTGATGATGTATTTTGTGGGCGGGGCCTTACTGGTGGCAGAAAGTGACAGTTGTGGTATCAACAGTACATGGAAGCCAGTGTCAGGAATGCGAAAATCTGGACAGAGTAATGGAAGATACAGAGGCCCTCTCCGATTGTTTTAATGGTCTGTCAACGAGAGACAAGGCGTCTTACAAAGATAAGTTGACCATTAGCAGTGGAGTGAGGTTTCCTGATCAGTGGGTCACAGAGCAAACCAAATGGCCAAAGTTACAGTGGATGGACATATTTTTATATTTTGTTGAAAAACCCAGCATTTACACAAAAGAAAAGTTCAATGCATACAAATCCCTCAATGCCTATAACCTTGTTACACCGGACATTTTAAGGGTAGGAATACTGTGGTAACAACAACAATTCACAGGAGAAAAATCCCATTCGCAGCCCATGTCACTTTTTATAAGTGAACATCCTGTTTGACCCTTCAGTTTAAGAGCACAAAGAACACAGAACAGGTTGTAAAACATAACACTGAGATTTGTGGGATGTTTTTGTGTGTTGAGGACCAACAGCCTGCCTAGTCAGTGACAAAGACATAAAATGCAGTTTTACAAGACGTGGGCGATCATCGACAAGTGGACCAACTCTATAGTGACAACCAACTGCACTTACATGGCTGGGTAAGTGTTGTTTAATGTACATATGAAATGGGCACTGCAGAGCCTAGAATTCCGGATGATTTCAACAGTCCAGTCCGTCCATTTAAAGGCTTCAACCATTAAGTGTCTTTGGCTTGACTCAAAGGGCGTCTTCAACAAAGGTATTTGGTAAAAGTGAAGGTGGGGTTTTTTTTTTTTAGCATTTCTATTCTGACAATCTACAGCACATTTTCCTCCTCTTTTCTCTCTATTCTCTGTGATCTCTCAATTTACCTCCATGGGTATACAGTGTTTTTCTGCCACCAGATTGCGTGCGCAACTGCGGTGATGTAGACCTTGACGTCGACTCCAAAGTGGTCTATTACACAGTACATAATAGTACAGTATGCTAGAGTTCCCATCAATACAAATACTGATGCCGTTGTCTTACAAAATGAAACATATACAGGTATGGACATGCAAAGGAAAGATGGGGTGTGTTAAAGGATCTCACAATCTGTTTTATAACTGACATATCAAATTAATTCACCCACAGTTGCTAAGAGACAGCTAACCACAGCTATTTGCAGCTACACATAAGATACAGCTGCTGTACATGGGAGACATTACAGGTAATTGTTTCTCTTAAAGTGGAGCCACCTCTACTATACCAGGTTCAGTATTCACATGGTAATAAGGACCAAATGTACTTACAGTGATTTGTATTAGGTGCTAATAACAGAATGGGTCAATTGCCATTTATTCCCTAAACGACACTTATGGGTATTTGCAGCTTTGCGTTAAAAGGTACATGATCAGTGCTGCAGGGAGTGTGTGGGAACACCACAGTTACAGTCATGATGGTTTAGACACAAAAATATGAAGAGTTTACACTTGAAGCTGAAAAAAGATAGATGCTTTCTGTGCATTTGCTTTCAGTGTGAAATGGGTTGTGAACACTGGTCTGATTTGTTCTTCCATCCATAAGGTTTTTATTCTCTCATAACCACCTCAACCTTTCCCCCTTTCCACTATGGAGTTTGTCCCTTTATAACAACACCATCAAACCTTTCAAAACAATTATATGCACTTATCCTGCTATCAAAATGCTCAAAGCACAGTAAACACCAGTACTGTACCTCTGACTGAGAGAGGAAGGGGCATGTGAACTTCGACATGTTGCCACCAGATTTCACAGGCTCAAACTGACTTCTGATGTGGTACTGGCCTGGACCAGGAACTCCCTGATGGAAAGCAGAAAAACAAATATACACTAATCAACATTTAATATTTGTTTTGGGATGCAATTGCATGTTTTTCACTTATGTGTTGCCAATTAGATGAAAAGTAAAGAAAGACACAGCAAGAGCAAAAAGAATAAAAGGACAGAGCAGCTTTTTCCCATTTCTGAAGAAAATAAAGACCACAAAGGAAAGCAATAAGCAAAGCTCTGGTGATGAACTAAAATAAGGCCATGTCAAAGATAAACAACCTGTGAAAAATCACAAAAAGCTACAGAGAGAAAAAACTTCAGAAGTGATTAGTGTCAGAGAAAGAAAATGTGTGCACACTTGCTCTCTTCACAGCCTGGAGAAAATGTGCCATCCTGAGATTATTGCAGTCTTTTAGTGTAGTAATTAATGTAACTAAAACTCAGCAAGCAACAACAGACTCACACTCACAGAGCTGCTGACAGTGAAAGACAGTGAACATACATTCACATTTTCCCACATTCCAAAGGACAGGGGCAGAATAGTTTTGTTTTGGTGGTAAAGACACATGGTTGTTGGGCCAGAGGTGGTTTAAGTGGGTCTGCACTAAAACAGCACAGTTTTCTGTGGAAAAACTTATAAGTCACAGCAGAATCTTAAGGGGGAACAGGGCAGAAATCCGGCACAGTATGTCTCCCCCCATACCTTAGGACCACCAGATCTTTATTCATGAACACTGACTGTCTACAGTGTCCCCCTGACAGAAACCTGTCCTCAGAATTTGAAATGTCACTTTCAGAAATACTGATACTCAGTAAACCTGCTCCTAACAGTATTTTTGATAAAAATGTATATTTATATGAACTAAAGGTACTTTATGTATAGAGACAGAATACCCACATGATTGCCCTGACAGCTAACCTTTAAATCATTATCCTTTATATCTGATATTCACACTGTCTTGTACTATAGTTTCTGTCTGTGACACTAACAGGAGTACTTAAGTTTCTAGATGTAACAAGTAAAATCCCTGAGTGCATCGCCTTCAGCCTTCGACAGTTGAGAGCATACACAAGCAAATATTCAGGTATGCTCACACACATATATCATACACATATGCCTGATTTTACAGAAATAATGTAAGGCACAAGTTCTCTCTTCAGTTGAGCTTAAACTGTGTGGATGCTTGGTTGCACCACAGGACTGTAAGGTTTATCTCCACCAGGCATTCTCTCTCAGAGCACAATCTAGTGGCCCACAGAGGATGTGGTGCTGCCAAATCATCAAAATTAAACTTAGTTTATTTAATAAGTTACTTAGCTACTTATATTTATTTCTAAATGTACTTTGGAATTCACATAACTAAAAGAATGCAGTTACATTTGAATACCACAACAAATCAACAAATAGAGCAAAGTAGCTAATGTTTTCATGGATGCTATGAAACAAAATGATGAATGATGAACTCGACACCAGTTAAAGGACTTATGTGGTGAGGATACATGACCCAGATAGGGATCCACCGATTGCAAAATTCTTGGTTGGTACCAATATTCATAATGACATTTTGGCCCATGCTACTGTCTTTTTCTTCATTTTGATTTTGTTATTTATCCGCTTTGACAAAGAAATCATCCATCCATCCATTTTCTACCGCTTATCCGGGGCCAGGTCACGGAGGCAACAGTCTAAGCATGGATGGATGGATGGATATTTGCTGCTTCTTTTGATGAAAAAATATCTTGTTACGGATACCAATACTGGTCAATATCAGTAAATATCATCTGATACTGATGTTGAGTCAATATATGACTGCATCTCTAAACGCAGAATACATTATATTTGCATTATGTGGCAGATAGTGCTGAGACTCTTTGTTTGGTCATAACATCACTTATTTTGGCCATTTCAGCCAGCAGTGACTATTTGCACTTATTTGAGAAGGTAGTTCTTGGAAATGTTTAAACAGAAAACCTTGAGAAACTTTAACTTTAACTACTCTAACTCTGCCTTTCCCAAACTTGGGCGTAATATGTAACAAAGCCCTGTATGCCATTCAAATTCTTAATTCAGATAGAAGGGAAAGCCTCATTTTATTTTCTACACTGGTCTGCTCAAACCAAGTTTCATTCATTTATAGTATGTGTGGGGAAAATACTCAGTAACTAAAGCATAAAAATCTCAAAACAAATGATTCCCAGTATTGGAGCAAAGAACAGACTTTCAAAAGCTAGTGATTTGAGAGTGGAAGAGTAAGCCTCTCAAGTGTTTGATTATGTATATGAGCATGTGATGAGGTGTTTTGTGTGTCTGTTAGCTAATGATTACTGTGTTGCTAGTTAGCATTTGTTTAACATTGTTTGAGAGTAGAGTCCAGAAAAATGTAGATACCAACATGTACTTTTGTACTGAAAACATTTGGGAACCCCTGTCCTAACAATCCTAATATTGCAACAGACACTACATTTTCCTGTGTCCAATCAGTGCTGCTGCAGTATGTAGTGAAGTGGTGCTTTCTCTCTTGGCAAACTGTGGCTAAAAATAACTAACATTTATCACCAAATAACAATGAAAAGGCATGTAAGCCAAGACAAAACATTTATAAAGATGTTGAACTGCTTTGACAATGATGTGAAACAGTTTACTTCCAGTCTCCTACATGGGTATGGTTAAAAGTGTTAAGAATGTCATTTGGATGGATGAATTTAGATTAAAAAGTTCTAAACGAAATAACAATACCCCAATATCATATTTTTACAGTTAACTAACATCATTTTATCATAATTATCATTTGGTTTATTTTCGTGCTTGTATTTACCTCCTTCAGGGGAGATTTATGTTGCAAGATCTTGCAAGAGTTTGATGCTAAGACAGAAGTTCACCTCAGACAAAGTAAATTTTCTCATGATCTGTGTGTCTGAGAAATGCCA
This sequence comes from Sphaeramia orbicularis, assembly GCF_902148855.1. Taxonomy (NCBI): domain Eukaryota; kingdom Metazoa; phylum Chordata; class Actinopteri; order Kurtiformes; family Apogonidae; genus Sphaeramia; species Sphaeramia orbicularis. Next base: position 24,776,794 of record NC_043965.1, read on the forward strand.
TTTTAATCTCTGAATGTTCATAGGATATGTGGTGTGCAACCAGATGGTCCACTTTTTACTTGGGTGACTGAGGTAAAAGAATCAGTCAAAATCTCTAAATCATGTTTATTTCTCCCACTGGAATGAACATGACAGAATCTTCCTCTAATCTCCTGAAGGGGCGGGGCAGTGGCGAAGTCATGTGACACTGACACATGACATGACTCTCCCGTGAAGTGTGCTGTTTTCCTGTACCATCTTTGATTCAGGTGAGGTTATAACTGTGGTGGTGTCTCAGTTGATTTTACAGTTATGGTGGAGAATTCATTTGACAGTTGTTTGTGGGACTTTTCTCTTTGGGAACACTTGTTCTTCCACGTCTCTAAAAATAACAAGTGCTGCAACAGCATCCATGATAATGTTAACATTTTAAAGATGAGCTGTCAGTGAGCCTTATATTATCAGGTATAACACTGATTCAGTTCCATTTGTTTTGACTGCAGGGATACACAGAGTAATGGTAAGCTGAAGTGGTTTGTTCAGCCATTGCCCTTGCAATGTCGGAATGCCTATTTAATGGAAAAAGCCTACACACAGACTCTTAAACTCTATGGGACACCGGTAGCCCCAAGCCATTAGAGCCAGACTGTCTGCTGATCTCTAGGAAGTAAAGGTGTTTGTCCTGAGTGTCCCCACTGTGGGTAATGACCCATCTGGTCAGTGGATGTGTGTACATTTGTGTGTGTGTGGGAGTACATGTGAGTTGAGGTGTCAGGTACTAATGATGACGGATGGTAGAGCAGCCATCATAGCAGGGGGTCCAAATACATTATGGTGCACAAATACACACAGAAGGCAAAGTTGTTTTTTCAAAGTCACAGGATAGATTAGAGTATAGAAAAAGATATTTTAGCTCATATGGCCTTTCTGTTATTATTAATATTAACCATTTAATTAAAAACATAGTATGTATAAAGGCTTTATTGTGTGAACAGTCAGAAGAACAATGGATATAATAAAATCTACAATGTGTAATAAACAATGCAGACATACTTACCGACACAGTTTTTGTAAATCATGCCTCTTAGACCTAACAGCAGTCAACAAACAACCACATAAACAAGTAAATACACAAAAGCTTAAAAGATGCCAGAGACAGTGGCATGAGATGTTTAAGGAAAGAGAGGACAAGAAGAGGGAAAAGCGTAGGTGTGAGTCCTTGACAGCAGGAATACGTTCTCCTCTCTCCACAAATCTAGTCACACATTTTTCAGACTCTGCCTCACCCACTCTAACTCCACCGACCAGAGAAATAAGGCATCACAAAGCATTACTGTGGTAGCATACTCAAGTTCATATGCAGGTGAGTAACTCCCCTTCACTGAACCGGCTCCAATGTATCAGAGTGTGTGTATGTGTGTTTGTGCGTGTGTGTGTGTATGTGTGTTTGTGCGTGTGTGTGTGTGTGTGTGTGTGTGTGTGTGTGCGTAAGTGTATGTGTGTGTTTGCAGTCTGTGATTAAAGCTTATGTTCTACTGCCCTCTATGGGAAAATGATTCTGATGGAATCTAATCACAGAAGAAGGGGGGGGGGTCAAATCTTTTCATCTGGAATCGACTATGCTTGAATAAATCTAGAATAAATCCTAATGGCTTACCTTGAGTCTTTTCTCGCTGCAAGTCACAGTCTCTATTATAACTCATTTTCAATTTGCAGTATTCAAACCCTATTACGAACGAATTTATCACAAACAAAATGCAGTGGAGAAAAGGCCAAACTGTTTAGCAGGGGTATATATTCCCTTAAACAACATTCAACATTACTTTAAACCTAAAGGTTAGAGACTTCAGTAACTGCTATTTTTTTTATTCCTTAAATTATTTTCAAAGTGCTTTAAGCAAATTATTATTGATAAAATGAACATAAACCACATAATGAAATACTGTGAAATGCATTATGTTTCTGAAGATTCATTGTTATTACAAACTTAGTCAAATACAGCCTTCACCTAATGGTGCTCAGTTGACAGGCTTTTGTTTAGTTTTACTTCTGTTACATTATGTTTTATCATTTTTAGCACAACCTAAAACTGCTGTAGATTTTTTTCTTCAGCAACTATCTCAAAAGCCCGACAAGTAATCACTGATGAATGTATTGCATTTGCATTTAGTAATTTGAAAGTTAGATATTTTCCTCAAATGTCATTTGAGATTAAAAATAAAAAATACTCCTTAACAACAGATGTGACTTCATATGACTTCTTCATTCAGTATCTGGCAGATGTATGAACAGGCAACTAACTGCTCATGAACACTTGCAGTGTTGTAATGTATTATAACGTGTCACAGTTTATTAGTCTGCCCCTTGAGTACCTAGAAAATTAAACATCACAGGTTAAATTGCCAATTGTGCCCATAGTGAGCACTGTACAGCAAATGATAGGCTAATAAAGAGCATGCAACAAACACACATAGAGCTTGATGCAGAAGCTTTTATCTCCTCTGTGTATAGCAGCACAGTTATAAACATCCACTGAAATGAAAGCATGCTCACCTTTTTTTCTTCTTGCATGGACACCAGTTCATGGTAGCGAGGGATGATAAGCTCAGCTTTCCCTTTCTGCTCCTTTTGAAGGTTTACATTCACATAGTGTGTTTCTGGAACTCTGAGGGAGATGGAGACAAAGACATAAAATATAACAGAGAGAAAGAGAATGATTCTGTTAGAAGGCAATGCATACATAAAAAGCGATGAAGAAAGACACAAACATTACAAGATACAATACACCAAGAAAAAATGGAAAGGGAAATAAATACATGACAAAATAAATGAAAAGAGATAAACAAAGACAAGACAGAAGGGAATAGAGAGCAGGGGAGAGAAGGAATCAACAGGTAAGGGACTGATAAAAGCTTTGTAAGCAACTGTAAGGTAAGACAATACATTGTTTTCAAGTGTTTTAAATCATTCCTATAAACATATTGTAGGCAGGTATAAATACATGCATGCAGACAGTATAAAGTGTAATGTACAGTAGCTAGTGTATATACTGTATTTATGCTTTGCTTACACCTCCTCTTCTCCTTTATGAACCTTTGAGTTGGATTTGTGCCAACCAGTCTAGAAACCCTAAGTAAGCCCCATGCTACATGGTCATCAATAGAAATGTTATGTGAGAAATGTCAAACATAATGCTGTGCCTGTAGCATCAAAGCAATATTTCACTTTGGTGGAAAAGTTTCTCTATGTAGCGCACATCTCTGTGAGGTTAACAGAGCACTAATCCTCTATGAGTTACCCTCAAGCAGCTAACATTACCATGTCCAAGGGTTTTACTCTAAAATACATGCACAGATTAACAGCCTTCAAAACTAATCTGTCAATACAACAACATCAAAGATCATACACGCTTATTTAATTAGTTTTTATACAGAGATGGTGTCTAAAGTTCATTTCCAAAGAGACTGTTTAAAATCACTCAAATCCTTTTTCCAATACTCTTTATTAATACTTTTAATCCTGTCCTTCAAATGACTTCACAGGAATTAACAAATATGCTCTGCAGACAAGAGATGTACATTACGTTGCTGCACCTTTGCTAATCATTTACGCAGAAAGACAGATGTCAGTTTAAATGAGGTGTCTCTGTATGTGTTCTATGTTCAATTATCACCACTGACATTTGAGAGTAGTTTTCTTGTAATAGATCTAAATGTCAAAATTGAACTTACAAGTGAAGTGGTGTTAAGAGTTGACACTTAACACCGTTCATATGTCATGGGTCTGAGTACAGCTGCATCACATGAGATACTCACATTTCTGGGTAATAATGGCCTGGACCTGGTATGTCCTCCACCTTCACCTCATTTCTTTTCCCAGTCATGTTGCCAAAGTGGACCCCTTTGTACTTCTGTGCAGAACTCATCCCTAACTAGACAGAGAGGAATAAGAAAGGAGTTGAGAAGAGGATGGAGAGAATAAGATAACAAAAACTGGCTGAATGAACAAAGAAGGAGCAAATAGAAGTGACTCATTCACAATTATCTGGTGTCTCTTCCAGGCAGGACTCATGAAGTTGACGCTGAATAAAATATGAAGTTTAGTTAAATGCCAGAGTCTAACAGAGAAGTGGGGGCAGACCCTCGGTCCTGTCTTATCTCTCTGAGTTTTACAATGTGACTTCCTCTGCCTCTGGCCTTAGAGATAGGACCAGTCCACCTTTCAACTGAACAACTCAGAGAGGCTATGTCTAGAAATAAGCTTGCTAGTTGTAGCCAAATACATTTTATTAATCCAATGAATACATTTTTAATGTACTGCGAAGAAAAAGCAATAAAATGTGACTTGAAGGATTAAAATTTCTGCAACGCCCGTCCTCAGAAATATTTGATGTCAAACAGAGATCAACCTGAGATTTAATTTGAAGTGATGTGCTTAAATGCACCCTGTGCTGAGTGTCAGACTGTGGGTGGTGTGGGATTTTTAAAGGCCAAACTTTGCTATTTGGATTCCTTGAACTTTACTGTGAAAGTAAACACAGAAGATTATGCAATCTACTTTTCTGAGAGAATGGAAGAGGGGGTTAAAGATGAAAAGACCTTTATCAAATGTAGAATGTCTTGTAAATTACTATAACAATTACAAACTTTCTTCCATGACCTAACCCTAAAAATATGACTGGCAGATCAATGGGGAATGACAAAGTATTTTTGTTTAAGTTTGTTTGTTTGTTTGTTTGTTTGTTTGTTTGTTTGTTTGTTAGGTCAAGAATCTATATGGTAAAAAATAAGGTAAAGTGCAGTTCTGTCAGAAACAGCTCAGTGGACTGCATCCCCTGTCACATCATACACTTTCCCAACACAAAAACAGCCATTACTTCAACATATTTCACCTTGTTCTTTGAGAATGATGTGACAGAAGTATTGAAAGAGGTGAAAATAATAAATCTGGTTATGCTGATGCTACAGAGGCAGAGTCAGAGTCAGAGACAGAGACATCTTCAGCCACTCAGTTATGATGATATCACTTCTGTGACTTCCGGATGTGTCGTCTTTCTATTTCTACAGATTTTCACAGCGTGATAGTTCAACAGTTTTTAAACAAATTGTGACTTTTTTGACTTATTGACAAGTCAGTAAGATACTAAATTGACAAATATCATGTGCAAATGACAGCAGAACTCAAACAAGGTCAAAAAGTGCTCATCTTCATTGGCATTGACTGAAATACAAAATTTTTTTTGTGGAATAAGGTTCCATGGGGGGTGGGACTTGAGCTCTCTATTCTGTGAGATATGTGAGATTTGGTAGGGAGTCTCAAAAGTTCCTAACTCCGTGTGGTGCCTCTCTCCTTATCTGAACTCCAAAAGTCACAAAAAGGACGAGATCTAAGATTTCATCCTCCGGTTCACTTTTGCAGAGATGTGTGTGTGTGTGGGGGGGGGGGGGGACAAGGATGTTCAAATGCTCAAAGTTAAAGACAGAAACATAACTACTTTGCACTGTACACAGACATATAAGCACCATGATAATATCGCAGCTGGTACCGAGTTCAGAAGCAGAAATTGCCTATTAATGTCAAGGAGAGCTTTTAAAAGCAAAACAAAAACACAGCTAGTGAGTATAAACATATTCATTCAGCTTTGATAGAGTGGAATGTCAGGCTACTTATTACTGAAATGAGAATAAAAAAATCAACATAAAAACACAACTCCTTTTGACTAGGGTCATGTGTGAGCAGACTCCAACAGGCTGAATTTACTGACGTGTTTTCCATAAACACATACAGACCATAATGTATGTCTGAATCTGATTTGGATTCTGTGTGAGAGGACAGCATTGCCCACATTTCCATTTTGATCTCACATCTTCACAACTAAAATTCATCCGCCAACTCTTGACTTCTGGGGATGTTGTAACTTTTTGACTCTCAGTGCACAGATTATGAAAATACAAATGCCTACGTCAAGAAATAAAAGGAATATAAATAAGCATAATGGCTTTATATTTTCGCCATCTCCAGATCTCAAATCCACTGAACACCAAAAAGGGCTTTTTGAACTTGACATGTTAAAAACACCTCTTTGTCACTATCCTTTGAAAGAACTGTGATTTGGACTTTTCGAGGTTAATAAAAAGGAAATGGAAAATCAACTGTTGTTAAAAAAAAAAAAAAACACTCCTTGTGCATTTTCTATCATCAACTTTAAAAAGACTAAGCTTGCAACATTTCTAGCTAAAGGAGGACTTGTAGCTCTCCAGTACATTTACCTTCATATCAGCTCTGAACAGTCGACCTGCTGTGTATGCAGTGCACGGCAGGAAACTCATTGTAACAAAAAGAAATTTGAAACAGGACCTATTTATGATCTTTTGTAAAGAACAGTTGCAGTGGGTTCATTGATTGGTCATTCAGAGCATGCAAAAATCATTTCAGATTATTCCATCGTTCAGCCTTGCTGCCTCTAAATGAACACAGTCTCTTCTCTGCACCACCATCTGTTCAATATTCTACATTGTTAGATTTTTCTCAAATCATGTTACTAACTACTGAGTCTGGAGCAAAGTGTCATGAAAATTTCATTTCACTGCTCACTTTAGATTTAAGCATTTCAGTTACCACAGTTTCATTGTAAATTCAGCTGAAAATATTATCCATGCAGTAAATCAGTCTGCTTTTAATTCTTTGTTCTATAGTTGCTGTGAAGAAACTCTTCTGCCAATATTTTGATCCATAACTTTAAGGTCATTGAGTTGTTTTTGTTTTTCTCAATAACACTTAGACAAAAAATAACAACATTATGCTGTTCTAATGTCTTTATCATCCAAAGGTTGCCCCGACCACTTTGAAGTTAGGTCCTCAGACAGCCATTTAATTCCACCGCTCCACAGTGTTGAACTCAGTCGGTGCACACAGTGGGGGAAGTGTCTGAGACTAAAGGAATCAAAGTGTCAGATGGTGAGACATAGGGAGAGAGATAGGCAAAAATGGAGGTTGAACTTTCAAAGGAGAGCAACAGAAGTGGAGGAGGATGGATGCACTGTTGATAGTCCTAAATCACGTAGCGCCTCTGTGCCTGTGCCGGTGTGTTGACACAACCTCGGCCAACACTCAAGGACACTGTTGACTTCCTCTGGTCATTACCAGATGAAAAATGATTTAATTGAGAGCTGCACCAGCAGGCGTGTGCATTATTTTAAGTGAATATTGTAATATAGCTTGAAGAATAATTACTAATGGCTCTCTTTGTTGGCATGTAAAATGGATGAGCATTGGTGCACTGTGGCTTTTTTTAAAGTGGAGCTGCATTCATTAGATATGGAAATGGGTTTTGGGCCAACTGAATGGGGTAGGGTGGGGGTTCAGTGGTGCATTAGATCTGCCTAACACTAATGGACCTCGCCTCATGGATGGAGTAAGTACACTCAAACACACTTGCACAGACTAATGAACCCACACATGCATGAACACTTCACATTACGTTCAAACTTGAGCAAGAGTGTATGTGTGTGTCCGTTCGTGTGTGTGTGTGTGTGTGTGTGTGTGTGTGTGTGTGTGTGTGTGTGCGTGAGTGTGTATGTTCATCCTTACCAGTTGTGGATTGTAGTAGGCTGGCCCCAGGGTTGTGTCCCTGGGAGGCGCCTGCTGCTTGTGGAGCACTCCCTGGGTATCCTCCTCATAGCCATAGGCCTGGCCCGGGGTTGGAATGGACGGGATATCTGACTGACAAACCAGTCGGAGACTTTTAGCCTGCAGCCACTGCCCAGAGAGAAAACCAGGAGAATGAAAGGGGGAGCAGGGAGAGAATTCAGGGCTTGCGATGGAAAGGACGATGTGGCTTACTAAGTAGTTGAATACTGCCTGGAACTATAGGGAGCAAGAGAGAGGGACAGAGATGATAGAAAAGGAAGGACAAGAGGAGTAAGAGATAAGAGGAAAAGGAGAATGGATGAAAAAAGAAAAAAGAAAATAAGAGACAAAGAGGTGAAGAGAAGTGGTATAGGGAAATCAAGTAACAAAGTCACCCTGTTGAAACACATAAAAGCCACTTCAAACTAGGAGCTTAGATGCATTGATCAGAGTTATTTCAGACAGAAAATGAAGTGTGTCAGTTTGTCCTTCTGTATCTTTATAGCTGTGTATAGAAATTAACAGAATGTAAAAGTAAGAGCAACATAATAACACCTCAGAGTTTAGCACAAAGTCGAACTCATCCTTGATCTGCTGTGTTTTTATGAGAGTTGAAGCAATAGTCTATTGTACAGGCTGTTTCTAAGAGTTAACATGTTTTTGTTTTGTTTTTTTCAAGTAACAAAATCCTTTTCTTGTTTTATTATGTGTTGTGTCTTAGACATACTTTCACATTGCACAGAAAGAAGAGTTCACTGAATCAAAAACAGATTTAAAACACTACAAATTTCTGTTTGTTGAATTTGAGGAATGGTAATGGATTAACTCTCAGAGATAGTTGCCAAAATGTCTCTGTCTCTGAAAATCTTACCCAGAAGGGTGAGTCCAGTTTCTGGAGTATTCAAAGAGCAAAGGTTAAAATGGACACAGTGATTTCCACAACCTTCAGACTAATGGCTGGAGAGCCTCTGGACAGAAAGAGAAATGACACTTCTCCTTCACAGGGTTTTACCACAGCCTCAGCTCCTCCATCACCTAAAGCATCTTTTCTAAGAGGTTATGTCATGACCAACAGGTTCACAGAATTTAGAATATTATTTGCGTCTCCAACATTTAAAAAATAAAAAATACAAGAGCCTGTTAATTCAGATGCATTTACTACTACATAATTTAAGCATTTTAAAATCTGTGTATGTTATACAGATCAATGGTTTAAAAAAAATTCTAAACTAGAAAAGCACTCGGAGAGCACAGACCTCCGAACAAGGCAGATCAGCCCCCCCCCCCCCCCCCCCAATCACCACCAAAATGTAGTCAGTTGTTCCTTGTGCCAGTATCAACATTTCCTGAAAATTTCAATCAAATCTGCCCATAACTTTTTGAGTTATCTTGCTAACAGACAAACAAACAAATAAACAAATAGACAGACAAACCCCGATGAAAACATACCCCCGCCATTCCTTGGCGGAGGTAATGAAAATTATACATTTGAAGCTTATGCAATGTCACAACATCTAGTTCTGCCATTTTTCTAGACACATTTTAGCCCCTTTTACACAGCACTTCTGTACAGGAATTTTCACCTTTATTCCGGAATGACACCAGTGTAAACGAAATGGTGGCATCATTTGGTCCCACCTTTATCGCAGCTTTGTAACACCTCTGGAGGTAGTAACAGAGCCGTGAGAAAGGTGGAATCATGATTCCAGAACACTATGTAAAAGGAACACCTCTCGTTTCACAACCAAGATGTTGTTTTGATGACATGTTGTGTGTGTGACCCCCACGCCAGGGGGATTTAAAAATGAGTGTTGGTCACATATAGTAAGCAAACATATCAACGCGACCAGAAAGATGTCACACTAGGGAGATGCTGAGATCTGCAAGCTGTTGTCACTTTGGGCGGAGGACTCTATCCATGCTAACATTTGTGGAATGGTGAAAGATGGGCCGACTCTGGAGAGGTTAGCAACCTCGCTGTGCTCGGGGGATTTAAAAATGAGCGCAGGCCGTGTACAGTAAACAAACATATCAACGCGACCAGAAATATGTCGAACTGGGGAGACGCTGAGATCTATGAGCTGTTGTCACTTCGGGCGGAGGACTCTCCCCATGCTAACATTTGTGGAGAGGTTAACTACAATGCTATGCTCGGGGTATTTCCGACATGCAAGTTATATGTCACACTATACGCTGCACTGCATCACTGCCCCTTTGATTCCAGAACACAGGTCCACTGTGTAAAAGTCCAGCCTGTCTCACCTCTGTTACTCCTTTGGCTTGGCTGTGGAAACCCACCAATGGCAGAAAAAAGGTGGGATCGGCATCTCACCTTTTTTCCGGGATCTCTGTGTAAAAGTGGCTAATGTTGCTGAACGTAGACCTGACCAACTGAGGCAACCTCAGATCATAACACTACCCCCACAGACTTGTACTGTAGACACTGGGCATGATGGGTAATCACTTGATCCCCTTCTCTTCTCACCCTGTTTAGTCCATCACTCTGGTAAAGGGTCAATCTGGACTCATGACATTTCCCCACTGAAACACAGTCCAAACTTTATGCTCTGTAGGAAACTGATGGTTGTTAAAGAAATCAGAAGCTATTCAATGCATCAGTTAGAGTAAAACGATCTGAAGAGAACTATTTGGTTGGCTAAATCCAGGTGGTAACTTTTTGGCCAGGCTGTATAAGCCTTAGATTATTGTGAAACAGCATTTAAAATTGTAATAAACATTCAGTTATGCACAAATTTGCTCTTCTTGCAATGTGTAGCTGTAAACTGCATTTCGATGGTTCCTTATTTTTAAAAAGCAGGTTCCCGGATAAAAGTTGAGGAAACAGTGACCTTGACTAACACTAACTTCAATTAGCACTAACCTGTGCATTGAGGTTGACTGTACAAAAGTACAATCCAACAGTTAAAGCCAAATAACAGCTGCTTACAACAGAAGTGGGTTTACAAAATCCTGATGAAAGACAGACAAAACATTGCAAAAATATGACTTCTTTGGCAGAAAAAATAACCTGTATATATTTAAAAGTTTTTAACAATATGTGATAGGATGTGTAACATTTGAGAAGTCATGCCTGTGGTATCTTTTCTTTGTGTTGCTTGCCACTTTGAATGTGGGAAGTGTTTTATAATACAGTAAATACCAGATGGTGCTCTAAAAACAGAAGAGAGGCGATCAGAATCTAATGAAAGTTTTCCCACAACAGTTTGAAAATAGATTAGTGTTGGGAGGTTTGCACATGCCAGAAGTACTAGAAGTGAGGGGCAAGGTACTGTCTGAAAGTACAGGCAGTTAGACATTTGGAAGAGGTGGTGCTATTCATATACTTTGTTTCCCAAATGATGCATATAGCACATTACAGTTTTGCGTGTTTGTATGTGTGTGTGTTGCTCTGACAGGACTGAAAGATCTACTATTCACGGTAAAATGATATGTTAGATTAAAAAGGGAACAGTACTTCTAACACTGCATATATTTGCCTTCATCTAAACTGCACACCTATTTTACTTCCAAGACTGTTGTGATTATAGTAGTGTTTGTTCATTTTTTGTTTGCTTGTTTGGACAAATCATCCTTACTTTTTTGTGTGATATTTCCTGATGACAAAGACTACTAGCGATTACATGTCAGCCATTCCAGGTCAAAGGTCATGTCTGGAAAAATTCCCAATTCTATTTCTGCCTCAAAACTCACCCAATTTGTCTCTGAGTGACTGATAGATATAGTGTGTTTTAAATATACAGAATATTCTGAATATACAAATATACAGACATTTGATTTGTTAAAAGAACAATATACTTAGAAGAACAATATAATATGAACAGCTAATCTGGTCAGTCACTTTGACCGCTCATTGTCTCTGTCCTCATTTAATCCGAAGTAAAATAGTAGAAAAGTTTCATGTTACATCCCAGTCAATGGGTTGTGTCTATGTCTGTTCATAAAATAATTTGAAATCATTATAAACTACATAAACATTGAGCTGCCTTTATTTGGTTGGATGTCTCTTGTCTTAGTATAATTTCAGTGTGGTTTTGTTTTAACAATTCTGATTTATCTGTTTTATTGACATTTAAAATCCTTATAGCAAGCAATATTCACACAACACCACCTTTCACAACAGACAATAGGTGACCATTCTACTCTAATGCCCTTGTCATAATGCAGGTATGGTCAAATATTTCACCGTTTAAAGCAGGGGCCCAACCCTGGTCCTTGAGAGCTACTATCCTGCATGTTTTAGATGTTCCCCTCTTCCAGCACACCTGACGGTCGTTATCAGGCTTCTGCAGAGCTTGATGATAGGCTTGTCATTTGAATCAGGTATGTTGGAACAGGGATACATCTAAAACATGAAGGATAGTAGCTCTTGAGGACCAGGGTTGGGCACCCTTGGTTTAAAGTGTGGCAGTATTTTAAACACACACATATAGAGTAATTTATTCACATTTGTGTTTTATAATGTTACAAAGTTGCATAAGCATTATTATATAATGAAAAAATACACTAAAAAGGTTAACATCAGGTGGGAAAAACCTGCATAACTATATTTTTTTGTATATATTTTTGCATGTGTTCTTCATTCCTGTTTTTTTATACTAATTTTTAGCTCACTGTGTTGATTTTAAAATGAGCAAATATACTGTAATTGCTTTTGAGACTGAGTATACTGTTTATTCACAAGAGATGGCCCTTTCATTGTACAGTCATTTGTAATAAATACAGATGCAGCGTAAACCTCCCATCACCACCAACCTGACCGGCACTGGGTAATTTCATTTTGACACAACACTTTCCACAGACATAACATCTGAGCCTACCGTTTTCCTGCCAAACTTCCCAGCCTGTCCCACATCAGCCTTCTCAGCCTTGAGCAAGTTCCCTGCGGCAGGCAGCACATCGTAGGCCCCGGGGCCTGGAACCTGTGACACTGACACCTCAAAACGCTTTGAGCGGTTTTGAAGACTGGTGCCACCATGGACATTTGGCTAAAGTGAGGAGTTCAGCAAAAAGATAAGAGCACAAGGAGCAAGAATGAAAGTAAAACTGAGAAATAATTCACCATCTCAGGATTTTCCTTTTTATAAATGTTATTTTTGTCCAACTACATTGATTATTTCATTTGATTTACACTTTTTTTTTTAATCTACAATTGATCTTAAAGTGGAACACCAATTGTTGTGCTTTGCAGAGCTGCAGAATAGCCTGAATAACTAGTAGCTCCACCTTTTCCCAGTCTTATTTTGTATGTAAATGATCTACTGTACCTTGACAGAATAGAGGTCATAATGTCCAGGTCCTGGTAACCTCTCACTGTCACTTAACCCTGGCTGTCTGCTTGCCAAGGACAGGAATGGAGCATAGCCATCTACATTAAAGAAAACCACAGAGAAGACAGCAACAGACAGAATATTTTTATTATGAAGGAAAATGAATAGTCAAGTCTTAACAGTATCTGCAAACTACTATCATAGTAGGCTTCAGATGCACCATTTCTTAAACATTACATTACATATTGTTAGCATCAAAGCATAGTTGCCTAAATCATATGTGTTTTACTAATATTTAAAGGCTGACAGTGTATACTGGGTATGTGAACTAATGCTATGGAATGTGTGGGTGTAGCCTTAATTTTTAAAATGTTTCTAATTTTATGAATGCTGGTATTTTACATCTTACCCAGGGACAACAGCTGAAAAATAGCTTTTTTTGATAATACTGGCACATTTACAGAAATGGTCATTAATGTGTACTGTCCCTGCTAAATAAACTTTTTTTATTTTTTTATTTTTTATTTTTTTATATTTTTTAGGACATAGAAAACATTGCAAAATGAGCAGCTGTGTTAGGAGTAAAGTGACACAGATTTGGCCAAAAAATATGACTAAGGCAATGAAGCTATGAGGCTATCGATATGAACTTGTTAGTCAGTCTTCCTTGTGTGTTTCCTCCTTAGCTGCTGGCTAAACTCATACCTGATACTGGGTACGGACACTGGCTCAGCTCGTAAGACCCGGGGCCAACTGTTGGTGGGGTGACGCCGGTTGTCATAAAGGTCACTCTTGGAGCCCGTCCGTACATGTTTGAACTTACAGCCTCCTACAAAATATACTGGGAATTCAACGAAACTGAATTTGTATGAAGACGCTGGTCCACATTAAAGGTGTAGCTCCGGGGTTAAAACATTCCTCCACTGTTGTCCTGTACTGTAAGCTAGCCTGGATACTCTCGTGTCACTTTGCGTCGTTGCTAGGATACGGCGTATCGTTGGTCACGGCGATCAGGAAGCAGATCCATACCTGAACAAATAACATGTGTCGAGCTTAATAAACTGTTAATAATCCAGTCTAACCATGTAATTTTTTATTGTTTATGTTGAATTAATATGGAACACTGCAATGCTCCAAATGAAACTGTAATTTATTTTTCTTGCATATTGGGTTGACATCTTTAAATTGTTATCTGAATCTGTGGCACTTATTTTGCCTTTTTTTCCATGATGAGAAACTCCAGAGACTGATCTCTGATCTTTATGAAAGGATTTGAGAGTCTGGTCAAGTTTTATTTATTTATTTATTTATTTATTTATTTATTTATTTTTATTTATGACATGTCAACCCATAAAGACCCAGTGCTACTTTTGTGCCAATTCCCAAATTAATTTAGCTGCATATTTAACTTTTCTTATGTGATGTATCACCATTTATTGTAACATCATCTTCTTTATTTTTTTTTTTTTTGTCTTTTTCCAGTAAGTTTTTCCTATTATTAATTCACTGATCTAGTAGATGTTCATAGGAGCTTACATTAGAGTTGAGGGTTATTATATTAAAAACAGAGAAAACTGAAGAAAAAGTGACTTTTTCAGTAATGATATCAATAACTGAACATAAAAACAAGCATCTCCATCCACTGTCATTGATCCAACTCCATGGGTTTTACTGGTGAATCAATGTTGTAGAAGATGACAGCGTTTCTATGGTAACTACAGAGCCTCTGAACATCCAAATGGGTCATATCTGATGACCATAAAAAGATGGCAAACTGTATTTTACATAAATTATTTACATGTATTGATAGGATGAATGGTTCAGAGTAAATATTTTAGATCACTAGATGGTTTGGGCCGCCAGTGGATGTTTGGGTCTTTATGGGTTAATGTACTGTATTTGTTATTTAATTTTATTTTTTTTCTTAAATAGGCTATATCTAACTTTTTTTTTTTTTAATAATATTATAAAGTTTATTTATCACTGTGTTTTTTCATTCTAACTAATGTGCTATTGCAAAAAAAAAAAAGTTAAACTAAAATATGTGTATGTATATTATATATTGTAATAAGTGTAAGTTGCGAAAATGAGTTGTGTGTTTGTGTGTGTGCGCGTGCGTGCGTGCGTGTGTGCATGCATGCATGTGCATGTGTGTTGTGGGTGCAAGCGTAGTGCAAGTCTACCATCTAGTGGGTGAAACACATGATACAGGTACACAGGTGGGCTACCCTTCATTCAAAATCTGCAAAATCATCACTTCCATGTTATGTTAAAGTTTCCCACACCTCAAAACACTCCTTTCCTCATGTTTTTGCAATATTTGTGTTTCTCTGTACAAAATGACGTCTTAGCAGACAATATCAGTGTGTTTTCACATTCACACTGAAGTGTCTCTCTTGTACTTTACTTATCTAAGTCTGGGTGGAAAATTAATCTCAGCACTGTTCATTAAATTCACTGAAATGGACATCCAGGACAGGAAGAAACATAACATCAGTCAAACAGAATGTCCAGATATTTGGAATCTCTGGAAATACAGTATTTGATAATGAGGTGAATGGGGGGAAATGTTGTTTTAACAGTTTGTATTATGCCTTAGACTATGACATGTCTACAGGGGATCTTTAACTCATTAGCTAGCTTGTTTTTGCAGAAGAAGTGTTGTTCCTGCATGTGGCCGTACTGTGACCCTCTTGTCACGGCTCCAGTCCTGTTATCATTATTTGCAATCTTGCTATGCTTCCCCCCACATTCTCTGCCTGGCCAACAATGTAGTTAGGATTTAGATAATGAGAACTCAGGGGACAACCATCCAAGTAACAAGTACCTCTCTGGAATAGCAGTCAGCTGCATCTTTATTTGTCAAACCTTATAAGCAATAATGCTTCATACACAGTGGTATTTGAATTGATTTGGCATAGTTATTAATCCCACAGAGGAAACTCAGTCAATGTGTGCAAAGGCAGCAATCCTAACTTAATGCACACTATAGAAAAATATTGCATTGAACATCAAACATAATTATTATGACTACAAAGGGTAGAGAAATGGTACACTGTTATCAATGCCATACGTATTTTAATTAGCTTTATATGGTGTTGTATTTTTTTTTCTGAAACTCTCCCTCTGGTCTCTTAACTTTGCTTCAGTAAGAACAAAGACAAAGACCAGCTTCAGCACTGGGAGACCCAATCACTGTTCAATAAAACAAATATGGAGAATGAAAAGAAATATTGAAAAAGAAAGATGCCTGTTTTTGTCTTCAGCCACAAATCAGAGTGCATTTATGGACTGCTCTGAGAACAGCTATTCAAATATCTGTCAGTCTAAAACTATGACATAAAAAAATACATTAAGATATTTCTAAATGTTCTGCAAATTCTGACAAAACACAATAACCTGATAAAGGTGGTAATGAGTTCTACTAAGAAACAAAAATTAGACAAAAAAATAAAGCACTCCAAAGGCTTGTATTTTATTTTTGCTGTTGTGAACACAAATAGAAAGCAGACAAGCATGAAGGTGATATTGTGAAGTGAAAAGTACTTGAGCGTCCATGGCACCAGGTGATCTACTTTTTTAAATCCATGTTTTCACCGGTAGAGGGCAGCAAGCAGCTTCAGATGTGTCTTTGCCACTCCAAATTCACATGGAGACTATAGAGGTGCCTTCACAAGTTATTGTAATTTGAGACTCTCAAATGTGTGTCACCCTTTACAAAAAGTAAATCGATTCAGATTCTTTTAAATACACCTTCCGATAATGTATCTTAACTAAATCCAGTTTTACGTGTATTTTTCTCAGCCATAGATGCTTATCTGAACGCTTACATATAAAAAGTAAACTAAACAACAATAGTAATATATTCAGATATAGCTTTCATGGTAATACTGAGGCACATGTAAAAAAAAATGTTGACTGTTGAATGAATTAGACTTTTAATACAGGATCATTTTGCGTTTGTTTCATTAACAAAAAAAAAAAAAAAAAAAAAAAAAACCTCAATCAAATCGGGTCGGGAGTAGTGGAGTTTACGAAGCAGTGTAAACGCAGCACGAGTTACCCCCCACCATCACAGTCAGCTAGGCGCTGTCATCCTCTTGTAAGGTGTCACATAGGCAGCTGCATACCTGTTTTCCACTACGTTAGGTTGAATAATTTTGATACGTATTTCTGCTTTACTTCTCGGGCCTTCGGTGCCATGAAGGGAATCAGGTTTTTCATTGTTTTCTTGGTGCTTTCCGCGTCTCTGCTGTGTACATCCGAGGCGGGCAGGAGCAGGACCAGCAACCAGAACAGCTTCCGACGGGCAGCTAACGGCATCTACCAGACCCTGAGCAGCGTCTTCGGAGAGGACAACATTAGAGGGTTGTACAAGGTGAGACGTGGACCCGTATTATCCAAGTCACACCGGATTTTAGTGGCTTGCAGTAGCTAACAACAAAGCGAAGTCATTGTGGTCTTAGCATGGCAACAGGAAACAAGCCGCCCAGGCCTGGCCAACAATTTCACGGATGCCATTTTGAAAAATTAGCCATTATACAATGTTTTATCCAAGTGTTGTGGATGTCAAGTGAGGTACTGGTGGCTTAAATAATTAAACGAAGTATGTTTGCACTCACTTTTGCTTATATCTAGTAGTTTTATATAAGCAGTTGACATCCATTCATTCATTCATGAAGTCCATTGAAGTGCATGTAATGTTACTCTCATAGATGACATGTAGCCCCTGGTGGTACAAGTCTTATGTTTTTCCATTTACTTCCACATAGTCAGCAAGATTTACATGAATGTAGCATCCTGTGTGTTCTTATCAGTCCAGCTGCACTTCCTGCATGTTGAAACTTAAATGTAGCATCCTACAAAAGTTAACCAGACATATGCTTCTTTGCACAAGACACGTGATTGTTCAGTTTCTGATTGCTTGCATAGATATGTCACTCAAAAATATTTACCAGTGGGTTGTCCTCTTGTGACCCAGCAATGCATTTTGGTCCTTTGTAGGAGATGAGAGTTTCACAGCTTTACTTAAAAATAAAAAAACAAACAAACAAAAAAATGCTGTCTACTGCAATGGACATTCCAGAAAAAATACAAAATGTATCTGAAAAAACGGTTACATTATGCATTTTTTTCAATTAAAACAATTATAAAACTTGTACTTTCATGGGTCTCAGGAGCATATAATGTAATCACATGTATTTTCAATGTGTAACTAACATTATGAATAAGTCTGCTTCACTGATACATGGGGATTGATGACTGCAAACAGTTGACACTGCTTGCCCCACAAAAAGCCCATGTGTAGATTAGTTCTCAAATTATAATCCTCATATAATGTCTACATATGGGCCAGGCCAAGAGAGTAACAGAGTGAGAAAGCACTGTGCAGCAATACTAATCATTCCATATCTGTTTTTAAACATGAATTTAGCAGCACCCATAGTAGGTCAAATTGTAGGTCTAAGCAAGTACTTTAACATGTCATTAAGGAATAATAACCAAATATTTAATAAAAACATGAATTTATCATCATTGACAAAGTAACAAGGTAAAAAAAAATATACAGCAGTTATTCAAGGTTTGGAGAAAATACCAAAAGTGCTGTTCCTAAAGGAAGGTACAAATATTTAGCATACCACACTTTTCTTAATATATTAGAGTACATTATATCCAAAATGAAACTGATATCATTTTTATTTTAGTTTTAAAAGACATTAATTCATGGTAACAGAGTAAGAATCCAACAAAAAAAACAGAATGAGGTGTTTGTTCAGTGTGATGCACCATAATAATAAACAAAAATTTTATGAAGATACTGATAAAATTATCGGTCTTTGGCGACATATGTTTCATTACTATATTTAATACACACTGCTGTTTTTTATTATAAATAACGATCACAGTCATTATAATATTTGATTATTATGAAATATAAGATTAGATGGGCATATATTTGGAATATATTTATTTACACATTGCTATTAACATTCTGAATTTATGCTGTAGCCTATACATTCATTTACAACCTTTACTGTTCTTAATTTACACTGGATTCTCATATATTTTATGATATATCCAGTTGTAATTCAGGTACAGATTTAATAAACACAGTTTTAGAAACTAGAGATATATGTCTTTCATGCTGAGTAATCAAAAATATTGTTTAAAAGAAAAAAGAAATTGACCCTGATGTTCACTTTCGCTTGGCCAGGCCCATAGGTTAGCTATTTGTTATAGTTCCGCTGCAATCTGCTCAACACAGCTTGTTCTTATGGACTTGCTGGTTCACCTCAGGGACATGTAGCCTCATTCCAGTTATTAATTACATTTTAGCTATGAAACCTGGAAGGCAATTGCATGGCTTGTTCATTACAAAGAGGTTTTTGGAGGTTGAAGCTTCTAAAATGTGATGCTTTTCTTCACTGTTTTGTAGCCATAACAGTATTAGGTTTGGTATTGCTTGTTCATTAAAAAAAAGTATTTTTCCATAGGTTGTAGCCTAATTAGTTATTACATTTTTTCCTATTTCTGTTTATTCATGAGCTAATTAAAGATTAATCACCTCAGATATATCAATAACAAAAATAAACTCTTACATATATGAGGGTAAAATAGAACATATTGGAGTTTTAATGCATGTTTATGCTGCAAGGACAAGTACTTTTGTTCGGATTTTTTTTTTTTTTTTTTTTGTCTGTGTTTTTGCTAATAATTCTCCCAGTCTGTTTACAACATAACACTGACAAATGTTAAACACACTAACCTCTTTCCGTAATTTGTTTCTATAGTTTTTCTCCAAAACGACAGAGCGATTTGTTCATGGAGTTGACTCTTTTCTTGACACCATTTGGAAGATCTGGTCAGATCTGCTGGATGTGATGGGCATTGACTGTAAGTCTTATTATTTGATGACATTCATTTGTTAAATGAGTCAGACAAAGATAATCCAAACAAAGAGATATATTATAAGAGGTATTTGTAATATTTAGGTTAAAGTTGTATGTCGGTATATGTTTTTTAGGTAAAAATCTGTTGTTTCTGTCCTTGTTTTCTTCTAAAGCTTCAAACCTCAGCCACTACTTCAGCCCCACATCTTTAACCAACTCTCCAGCGCGTGCCCTGCTCCTGGTCGCAGCTGTTCTCCTGGCCTACTGGTTCCTGTCTGTGTTCCTGGGGGGTTTCTTTTACCTGCTGCATGCTGTCTTTGGCCGCTTCTTCTGGCTTGCACGCGTCACCCTGTTCGCCCTGTCCTGCCTCTACATTCTGCAGAAGTTCGAGGGCGACCCTGAGCGCGCAGTGCTGCCGCTGTGCTTCATCATGGCCGTGTACTTCATGACGGGGCCTGTGGGAGCGTACTGGCGTCGAGGAGGTGGTGCAGGTTCGCTGGAAGAGAAAATCGACCACCTGGACACTCAGATCAGGCTGCTTAATATCAGGCTGAGCCGTGTCATAGATAGCCTGGAACGCCCAGGGGATCAGTAGACTTAGACGGGGGCGAGGATGAGAAGGGAGATGGGGGGTGGGGGGTGATGTAGGGTATCTGCATTTGATGTCTGGGGAATGTTTCCTGTGCACAAATGCGGCAACTTAACTATTGGGTATTTACATCTCTATTGTCAAATGGGGGACAAAACTAGATCTGAGAACAGTATTTTAACTGCTAGAGATGATTTTAGCTACCAGATACCTAAAATCCTCACAGGTGTGGACAGTTTCCTTGGAGTTTTCGTAAATCAACCAAACAACCTTTTTTCTTTGTCTCAACAGTTTGAAATACGTCTGCTACATCTTACATGCAGGCTGAACATCTTAACTCCTTTTTGAGAAACTCCCAGTTTTTTTGGGTTTGAATCTCTGATGTTTGGATTTGCATTATTGACGCTTGAGCGGAAAAATAAGCCTATTTTATTTGTTTATTTTTATCCTTGCATATAAGCTGGGGCTTAATTCTGAAACAGGTTCGTCCACAAGCATTTTTCCCTTTGTTGCGAAACAGTTGAAGTAGGAAGTCAGCCGGGTATACGACAATGCAAACAGTGTATTTCTAATGTGTAAGATCTGCGAGATGTTGGATAGTTGTTCATAGTCAGATTTATTTATTCCATTTTCCATCCGAACTGTCAAAAGTCATGTAGATCTAGTTTGTTTATTAAGTCGCCATCCCATAGTGGCAATAGTTTGACATCAGGACCTCTTTTTCTTATGTGTGTGCGTGTCTGCGTACAGTTGTATAAGCAAAAGCATCTGGGTGATTGTGTGTGTATGTGTGTAAATTTGTGAAGCTGAAAAGCACTGAACATTGAAAGTCACCACCAGACTGGGGAAAAATGCAGACAGGCAGCAATATCTCAGGGACTCATCCAACAAATATAGACATTTGGAAATAAGACATCAAGTATATAAACATCACATCTTGTCTCTTCACAGAGTCACAGACAGTTTTTTGATATAGTTGGAAACCATGCTAAGTAGTTACCCTTAGGTTATGTATTGCATCAGGTTGGTTGGTAGGTTGGATTAAAACCAAATGTAGTTTTTCATTTTTCATTTTGATTCTAGCATGAATTTCCATTTGTCAAGTTTTCACCTTCTAAAATTCTCCTTATTCTGTGAATGCACAAAGTATCCAGTATCCTATTACGTTGTCTGAAATCTTGTGTAAAACAAGCTTCTTGATTGCAATTAGGTCTAGTGCCTTTTGATCATGTGGCAAAATACGAGCTTGTATCGTAAAACCCCATTAAAATCTGTAGTGCAGCTGTAGTACTTTATTCTAATTCTGTAAATGACAGGTAGATTCATGTCCTGCTTGGTATAGATTCAGTGTATTCTTCTGTTAGTGCTGTAGAGTGAGCATTACAGAAGCCGTTTGTTAGTTTGATGGTATTTTGTTATCTTCATGACAGCAACCATATTTTTCTACTGTGTTGCACCGTAAGAGACCGGATTTTGTTTGCGACTTCCACAACATTAACATCTCAAACAGCTCATTATATTCACTCTTTGCACTTTTAATAGAATCTGGAATATGTGAAAACATTACATTTTTCTACCGGCGACCTTGATGCTGTGCAAATTTTAAAATTTGTTGAAAGCATTTACACATATCAATGGGTACATTACATAATTGACATTAACCATACTATCCTTGAAGATGACGTTAACGCTGCATGATGGAGTACAACTGAAATGATTGACACTGCTACGGCCAAAGAACCAACCAGAAATTATTGCTGTAAATTTAGATTCTTTGGTAACTATTGGTATTTGTTGGATATTTTTTGCCTAACTCTGAACTTTTCTTACTATAGAAAACCAGTGTTGACATTCTTCTCAGTTGATCACAGTAGAACCACATAGTGTTTTTAGCACATTTTGTATGGGTTTTTTTTTCTAATTTGTTGTCTTTGCCTTGCATTTTTTCTTAGACTGAAGCCTCTATGCCAGCAACATGCAACTGAAAATTGTTTTGTACTTGATTACAGGTTCTTTTAATGTGTAAGAATAGTTTGTAAATCTCTTCCCATCCGGCCAAAACACCCGGTATGTCCCCTCGACTCCTTCACGTCCCAGGTTGCCTATACAGCTAAAGTAATCTGGGATATTTTTTGTTTTGCATGCTCAGTGCTTCCTTTTTTCTTTTTTTGCCTATAACGTTACATTATATAAATGTCGTTGACTGTAATGGTAGAGGACCCTTCTAAAATGTGATTGTGGGAATTGAATGTTAGTGTTTTACATGATGAAATAGAATGAATTATTAGGGATTTGTATTTTAATGAGTCTTATATTTCTGTGCCATTGTACTGCCTTTGGTACTGTTTGGAAAAATTTCTCATACTAGTGAGGGCTGTTTCACACTGTAAAACTAAACTGGACACAAACCCTCTGGGCGATTTAAAAAAAAAAAAAAAAAAATTATTCAGTCATTACAACTGTGTCATGTGTTATGTGACTTCAGACAGGCTGACTGTAGAAAAAGTCCCCTGAAGGTGACCAAAGAGGGACTGAATCCTGGTGTCTCTTAGTGTGTAGCCAATGACCTTTGTGTATTTGACTAATGGCGGTGTTTGTGGTTTATGAAGGTTTTAAATGACTTCTATGGTTATGATCGTATGTGTTATTTTACCTGCTTTTCCAATGGATCTTGGCACTACAGCAGTCTTAATCAGGTGATGTTAATGGGATGGTTTTTCTCCATTACTGTATTTAACTCAGACTAACTGGTTCAGGCTTTTGGGGGGGGTGCTAGTATTATCTTTTACACAGACACTGGAAAACAACCAGGAATGAAACTTTATTTTTAAAACTGCACATACTGTAAGTTCTGTCATATTGTTTCATTGTTTATAGCACAACAAAAACCAGCTCGAAAACACTCCCAAGAGGAAGACCTTTACATTTCCTTCATCTGTATCACTGTAGAGTCACTGTAAACGTCTAGCTACAGACTCTTCATTACCACTTGGAGCCTGAAAGATACCACTGGATGTTTCTGTTGTTACATCTCAGCACTGTAATAGATGCTGTATATTAACATGATATGTATTCTCTTAAAACAGTCCTCTGAAAGGCCAGTTATTTCAGTGATTTATCCATTACCTTACTTATTCCATGTTCTCGCTTTTTTTTATGTACTGTGCCAATGGTGTAATTTTTCTTTCATTATATTTGTATCTGTTGAAATTTCAGTACGTTTTGTTTTTTCATTCTACATGTTTTTTTAGATATAAAAAAAGAGAATATTCCGGTACTGTTTTGCGTGGCAAGCGCCAAACTGTTCTGCCTGCTGTTGTCTACTTTGTATGTGTGTCTCCATCAGAACATGTTGGGAAAATTGCTCTTTGAGTGAAAATGAGGTCCAGATTTGAATAAATTAAGCACCATAGTATGAATCTGTGTCTTCCATTTTGTTATTCTGGAATTCATTCAGGTGTAATATCCCAGTAATCCCCACATATAGGATAAAATTTTTAAAAATGTGTTGAAAGTGGTAAGAAGTAGTCTATCTTTTGCTCTTTTCCTTATATTACCCATGCTACATTATTTGATATCATTGCACAAAGTTTCTGGCACTAGGTGGCACTAAATCTTTGGTGTTCACTAAAACCTTATGTTGTCATTTTAACAGTTCATTCAATTGTTAGTTGACACATGTATCAAAAGACGCCAAAAAAAGAATTAAAAAGGTGTGAGTGTTCAAGTCTGTCTCAGTATATACAGTTAAGCCTTAATAGATCCAACACTGTACAAAAGAGCACAAGGATGACAATTTGCACCAATTATACACACATAAAATATGTATTTATAAAAATATATAAATGTACCATCCTTTGATAAAAATGGATAATTATTTCACTGTAAAAACTTTTTGCATCTGTACTAAGTACGCTCCAGGACAGAAAATCCCTGTTGAAATAAATTAAAGATTAGAAACAGGCTTTAAACTGTAAAGTCTCCAGTTGGGAAAACCCTGTACAGGGGAATTCTACTCTCTAAACAGATTGTAATAGTGCCCTTAAGCAAAGCACGCAGACTGTCTACTCGAGTGAAGCCCGTCTGTGTTTCAGACTTTAATTTTACACAGCAGCTTTCAATTGCACATGTCAAATGAGGCAGATATGTCCCATGGAGATCTGTCTTCGTAAAAATGACAAATTAATCAAGTGTTCAATCTCTGGCTGAATGGTAAATGCTCCAAGACTTGAGGTTGATAATGTAGTTAATATTTGTGTCAATACTGCGCTGGTCTTCAACAGTGCTGATCAAAAAGTGCTGTAAGCAACTAACTAGAAGGTTATGTGTTGAGCAGAGTAGATTTATTTCACAGCCGAAATAATTTTTAATCCTTTTAATTTGTTGAAATAATAATTTTATTAAAAAGTAAAATACTCTGGTACTTACATTGCATAGTGATATTATATTTTAAATTCTTGGATATCGGCACAAAACATCAGCTATCTGTAATATAACTTCAAAAATATCAAAATCTGCATCTTGAAAAACCTATAAACAGCTCTATAAAAGCATCACACAGTTGTGTTGTCAGTAATCATTTGGTCTAACACTTCACAGGTTCAATCTACAGTGTCAACTCGTTAATACATCACATACATACACATAATCAGAAAGATGTTACTTTTTAACAAAAATAACTGTCCACAAAGTGCTTGTTAAACAAGACTGAATCCCTGACTTCTAAATTATATGCAGAAAAAGAAAACCAGATATTTTTATTTTAATATAAAATTCTATATTTCTCCTAATAAAGGAATCAATTGTTAATACTCAAGTGCTTTTACACTTTGACTACCACTCCACCTAAATGCCATAAAAGCAACTACAGGTGCATGAAGGATCTTGTCAGCTCCTTCCAGCTGAGTTAGTGAAATCCCCCATTCATCTGGCTCGGTTGAAGAAGGCAGCACTTCAGTCATGATCATTTTGGTGCTCAAAACCTCATCAGTTAACATAGGGATCAGTTTTCCCAATATATCACACAATGAGCTCCAGGTGTCACTGTTGGACAAAAGTGCATCCTAATACAAATTATCACTGTACCTACCTTTTCTCAATAATAACTTGAGTCATTCTTCACTGTATGGCAGTCAGGGTTAAGCAAAATAATGCAAGTTAAAAAAAAAAAAAAAAAAAAAGAAAAGAAAGAAATAACACAGAATTAATGTTCACAACCAGTGACACTGCTCCCTGAGCTTCAGTGGTTCATAGATTTGGTCAGGTCAGACGGGGTCACACCAGGCTCCTCTGGGATGTTAAAAACGAGACACAACTTTGATGTCCACACCACCAGCTCCACCTGAACCTGCTCCAGAACTCTGAGCCTGGTTCGATCCCTGCCCCAGCTGGAGATGGTGAAGTCCATTGTTGAAGCTGGCACAGAGGAGATTGATGTGGTCGCTGGGAGCAAGAGAAACCAGAGGACCAGCACCATCCAGAGACAGAGTCCCTAAACACACTGAACAAAGGGAGGAGGGTCAAGAAAAAAGCAAACATATCATCAGCATCTGTATTAACCCATAAAGACCCAGTGCT
The DNA here is from genome assembly GCF_902148855.1 of Sphaeramia orbicularis. NCBI lineage: Eukaryota > Metazoa > Chordata > Actinopteri > Kurtiformes > Apogonidae > Sphaeramia > Sphaeramia orbicularis. The sequence continues at coordinate 24,802,746 of NC_043965.1, forward strand.
ACTTTTGTGGCCATTCCCAAATTATTTTTTTCTATGTATTAACATTTTCTTAGTGATTTATCACCATTTATTATGAAATAATCCTCCTTATTTTGCATTTTTCCAGTGAAAATCAGGTATTTTCTTATATCTAATTTACTGAACATGTAGATGTTCATAAAAGCTCGGATTAAAATTGATGGTTATTGTATCAAAAACACAGAAACCTGAAGAAAAAGTGACTTTTTCAGTAAAATATATCATTAACTGAACAATAATCCAAGTGTCTCCATCCATTGGCATTGATCCAATTCCATTGGTTTTACTGGTGAATCAATGTTGTAGAGGATGACAATATTTCCATGTTCACTACAGAGCCTCTGAATGTCCAAATGGATCGTATCTGATGACCATGAAAAATGAAGAACTGTATTTTACCACAGTTATTTACATGGATTGAGAGAATTAGTGGATCCACAGTTATTATACATTTTAGATCTGAACATGCTTTTGGTCGGTGGTGGATGTTTGGGTCTTTATGGGTTAGTGTTCATACATAAGGTTGTATTGTAACTCATGTGTTACCTGCTGTGTTCTGGTCCCAGATTTTGATTGAGCTGTCATGGGAGGATGTTGCCACCTGAGCTGAGCCAGCAGGACCTGTAGGCAGAAACACACAGCAGGCGGTCGTCTGGAGATGGCCTCTGTATTCCACAACCTTACACCCAGGCTGACGGAGGTCCCATAGCTGACAACACAGACACAAGTTCACTGAGAACTAATAATAACATCAGAAGTTTCAGAAATGGTAGCAAAAAATTAGTGACATGAGAAAGATGTGAACTTACTGCTAAATAATGAAATGCTTTAATGCTATAAAACTACAGAAATACACCAGACTGTAACTTATATTAGACATTATAATACAACAGAAGCAAAGGACGCTACACACACAAGTCTCCAGATTAACTTCTACATCTGACTCTTCTTCTTTTAGTAGGTGGTTGACAAAATAAAAGAGGCAAACAAGGGAAGTATGCTCAGATCGCAAGCTGGGGGAGTCAAACTCAAAAAGCAAACATTAACATTAAAGACCTCCTGCCAAAAATTCAGCTGTTGTTTTCTTACACCAAAAAAATAAGAATCATCATTAACTGTTTAGCTATTGACCTTCTTTTAATGGTGCATTAATTCGAAGAAATATTACCAATAGAGGTTGGCCCATATGAGTTGTTCTAAGGCCGATGCCAATTTTTTCAAAATTTGGTCAGCCGGTGGCTGATATCTACAGCCAGCTACTGAGGCCAATATTTAAGGCTGATTTTTTTTTTTTTTTAAAGCACATTGACCATAAAATACAGTTGAAAGATTCAGATAATTAAGATTTTTATGCAGCAATATAAATTCAATTATTAATATACATACACATAGTACTCTTAACATTTATTGAACTTCAAGTGCTGCCCACACAGTTTCCTGATCAAGTATCTTATAACATTTTTACTACTGATCAAATATTGGCTTTCAAGAAAAAATTAAAGCCGATGGCCAATATTGAAACAAAATCAATATATCGGCCAAATATATCAGCCAGCCGATAGATCAGTCTACCTCTAATTATCAAACTACATTAACAGGCATTTTAAAAAACCTGTACATCTACATCTCCTCTGATGGTCTCACCGTGGCTTCACAGCCCTGGCCTCCAAAACCATTACTGCTAGACACCAAGTAGTGTCCATTTGGAGACACGTCACAGTGGGTCTGGATGTATTGCTTAGCTGGAAAAGTATTGGTCACTTGCCATGTACGGCTGTCCCAAATCCTGCACACATACACAGAAAATATTAGAGAAAAACATCCAGCACATACAGTGTATTTGTAGTCATATGGTCATACATCTTGCAAAGTGACATTTCGACATAAGACCCTGAAAAATATATTTATATCTAAACATACATCGAATAAGTTGTTTCTCCTGATTAAAATCATTAGAACAGAATGAGACTACATTACATTGCTAAATAGAATCAGAAGACTAAAGTCATGTGTGTGTTTGTCTCTTTTGACTTGGAAACACAGACCAGATGGAGTCATGCAGTCTCCACAAAGCCAAATCTTTTGGCAACTCATCCCACCTTGCCCCTGGGTTCTTTTATTTCTCAAACAGATGGAGTGTATACAACAGGGAAAAAACTAGCTTGTGCTTTCCGGGTGCTGCGCATAGAACTGCCAATGCAGTAAGTATAATGCACGTATCCTACTCGCACAAGCAGGAGGCAAAGTGAATCTAATTTAATGGTTTATTTTTACAAGGCAGGATATATTAGAGTAATAACAGGACACGTCTTCATTGTAGTCATATAATCACCACAAGACATTCTTATTTGTGTATTCACTGCCCAGATTCATGGTACAAATGCAGAGACAGAATAAACAGGTTTAACGGGCTTTATTTCTGCAAACTGTTGAATGCGTCAGGTGAGGGATTGAGAGATAACAGAGGTTAGATATGTGTTATCACTACAATGTTCCTCATTTTGACGTCGTATGAGGAGTTAGTGTCCACTCCCAACCAAACGCATGCTTATAATCACACATATAACCCAACATTAAAAATCTAATTGAGATTCTGTTCTATTTACTAACTACATACAGGGACATTTTGACCGTCTGACTTAAGATAACAGCAGTAAATTACTAGCTTTTACATGTTCCTTCAATCTAAAAACAGCATTGTATGACACTGCAAAATATTTTACTATAGTATATGACATTTACAATAAGATGAGCGTGACAGAGTGAGTGAAAAGGTCAGGTCGGCAGCAGGGACAGTACGCTGAGCAGACTTTGGTGAAGCTGTTTCCTAGTCCAACTGTTATAGCCAACTGAGACATGAACTAATTAATAGGCAGACGTCGCGTAGAGTTAATCTAACTGGCACAAAACAGCTGAGAATGGACAGGAATCTCCATTTATTCTAAAATGTTTTCTAACCAGTCTAGAAGTTATCAGCTACAGATCATGTTTTGGATTTAGGCAACATGTACTGCTTTTTTACAGAGAGAACACATGGTGAAGTAGTGGTTAGGTTTGATGCTATTTATGTAATGTTTATGTGTGTTTCAATCACAGCACATTTTATGAGGGTGAAATGAATGGCAGCAGCAGTTACAGTCAGTTTTCAGTGAGTTTCAAATGTATTGCTATCATGCAGATATATTATAATGTGCCATATCTAGTTCTACCTGCTGTGTTTTTTTACAGAAGAATGTCTTCCCTCACCTTATGGTCTTATCCTCCGAGGTCTGTGCTATTGAGGAGCTGCCTGGCACCCAGCACACATGAGTCACCTACACTCAAGAGAGCAACGTGGAAAAGTTAAAAGCCTGCAGGGCAAGAAGTCAGGAAGTTAAAGTCAGATTGAACTGTTTATTGATTCAATTTTCTTACATGCTCACGTAAAAACCCAAGGCAATCCAGTGCAGTTGAAACAAACAATTCTTAGTACCAAAATGTTTACATTTTCTCACCAGGTTTCTGGAAATGTTGTGCCTCTGTTCACATTTTGCAGATTCTATATCCCACAGGCACATCCAGTTGTCACGAGAACCACTGCACAGTTTTGTCCCATCTACAAACAAATTTTACATATCAAAATAGTCCCATATCTTTTGCACAGATCATCAGTCTTAAATAAAATTAATAAATCAAAGCACACACAGGCATGTAAAGCCCCAGGACCAGCTGTAATTCAATAATAAAAATATCTGACAATAAAACATGAAAAATGTGGTCGTTCCAATTTATCAGGTCTCGAGAGACAGTGAAGTAGAAGCTAATGATACATTAAACTGATCTCAGCTTTATAAAGAACAAGTATTAAGTTGATGTATTACTACTTCTACTATAGCAGCATCAATACAAGTAATCAGTTTGGAGATAATGTGTTAGTCTTCAACACTTTCTAGCCCGCTCAAAAGTCTCTTTCATAAGGAAAATCTAAACCCATAAGGCTGAACATTATACATTAAATTCAACAAAGGATAGAAAGAGTTTTTGTGATGATTAGGATGGTGAGTCAGTAAGCTACGCTTTGGGATAAGAAAGACGACATCTTTACAAAGATGTTATTGACTATATTGTGGTTTGTTAAGACTACAGTACATATGCTTATGAATTCTCATACACTATGAATACCTGATTGGAAACTAAAAATGGCAGTGGAAATATTACTTAGGGGGGGTAGTGATGGCATTCAGTTTGATGTTTGTGTAGTTACCAGGGCTGATAGCTAGTCCATTGACCACCAACTCATGTCCACAAAACTCCTGAATAGGTTCATCCCCCTGGTTTAGATCCCACATCAGAACAGTCTTGTCCCGTGAGGCACTGAAGATCCACGTACTACCCGGATAACACACCACCTGACGTCGACGAGGAGGTGGAATTTATGTGAGGTGAGGAAATGAGAGAATATGTGTAACAGTTCAGAGCAAGTGTCAAATCATTATCAGATTGCTCACATAGTATTGACGTTACCTTGGTAACCTCCCGGTTGTGACCCTGGAAGGACTGACACATCCGGCCTTGTGTCCAGTCATACACTACAACGGCCTAGATGGAGCCCACACACAATGCAAACACATGAATCAGACAACAGATTCTTTATCTACATGGTCCTTCACACATTGTTATACTGAAGACATTTAAATACACATTTTTGTACTTATATATCATTCATATATTGTTAATAGATTATGTTTAAAGCTACCGAACTAGGTTATTTCTCACCCAAATCCAGTTTTAAGGAGAAGAAATACATTTTTGCAATGTACTGATAGTTTACCTGGTCACTCCCTCCAGAAACACAGAATTCTGGACTCAGACTGATCACAGTGTTGATGGATCCTTGATGGGCAGGTTCATACTGAACTACCTGACTGTCAATGCTATTATCTGTCTTCTCCCCCTCAGATGCCCTGGGAAGAAAACACCAATAAGATACACAAAAATATTTAAATTATTATTATTATCTTTTTTTTTTTTTTTTTTTTTTTTTACAATAGTGCAAACAAAGAAATTGGCAGATTTTGTGATAACATGAGTCTCTCCATGCAATGACAATAAAGACATCCATCTTCCTTTCTTCAGAAGTAACACTGATGAAATTAACTAGCTCAGTCATTCCTTTATTTCCATATATTTTCTGTATTAGGCTTGTTAAGACAGTGCTAAAACTATCCTGAAGTTGACACACAACATGCTAAAATATACGAGAACTTTCATATTACTCCAATTGCTATATTTGGGGACATACCAAACTAAAAACTAAAGCCTTCTCCATAGACTTTGTTTATTTTAGGAGATATTCTTGGCACTTTGTGACTGCAGTCCACACTTTATTCTGTCTGTTTTTAAGCAGTGAACTGTAAATGGCTCCCCCATATTTGTAAAGTAGAAAAGCCAAACCCATACATGACCGACGTATTGTATTTTTCAAGCATTTAATACAAGAAGACGCCATATATTGAATTCCATACTCATGGGTTTTTGGTTTTTTTTAGATGTAATGCAAATCAAGGACCCACAACCATGTGTCAATATTACAACAGCCTCACCTGTAGAGCTCTGACCTCCTGCGAAACTTGCTCTGTAGTTTCCCCATGTCTGCCTAGGAACCTACAGGCACGCTGACAATAGAGATACATCATTAATTAAAAATAATTCCCATCCAACTATGACAAATGTGGTTGCATGTGCTACTCTGCAGTAAGTTGAGCTATATTGCTAAGTTGACTTCAAGTGACACTGGTAAAATGTTAATAGCCTTTTCAGTTCAAAAATAAATCCCATTGAAACTTTAATGATTTGACTTGGAACACGGACAGGATTTTGTTTTTCATTCTGGATTGTAGTCTTGACCTACATGAAGTGCTCATCTCATCTCTTACTATGAACAACCTACTCTAATTGTACAAAGTGAGATTAAAGCGCACCTAACCAAGCAAACACCACTTTCTCACACACGCACATTTAAGCTCCTCCTTCGCTTTCCTGCCGTACTCCTCAAACAAGCGGCAGGAAGGAGAGGGCTAAAATCCTATTACTGTCACAAGGAATTAGTCACTCGCAAACACCTGCTATGAACTGTGCTGGTCTTCATTGTGTAACAACAGCAAGGGATTTTACTCATAGTGACTAATAGTGAAAACGGTTGATGACTCGTGGTACACAGTCCTAGAGAGAACTGAAGCAACATTTCTTACCTGTTACTAGCAGGCGTGGTCGCTGAGTGATGCTGAGGTTTTGCAGCTAGCTCGCTAACATGCTAACTAATCTTTATCGGTCATGCCAGGATAAAAACAACGCACTAGTGGCGCCGAAACGTGGATATAAAGACGTTGAAACTTGGTAGGGGAGTTGTTGCAACGACCGAAAAGCGTTTCCAAAAAACTGCCATCGTAGAAAGTACTTAAAACAGCATGGGAAACTGAACAAAATGTCTTTTAAAGTAGAACAGACCCATCCCTCTCTCCGTAGCGACCACAGAGCGACGCTTTCTGGTAGCTAGGCGAGGAGTAGGTCACGTGACAGGAAGTAGGAAGTGAAAGGAAATGCTTTCATTACAAAACAAAAGTTTGATCAAAGATTGCAGAGGCAATTAATGCAAGTTTTTTTGTTTTTTTTTATCCTGCGACTATCACGCCTTTATGTAATTGATATCATCTACTTAATCTATGATGTTGTTGGTGGTGTAATGTACATTTACTTAAGTCCTGCCTCTTTATAATTATGTCCCTCTGTACAGTATTTATATTCCTTTTCCGGCTACAACATTAAAGGTGAACACATTATACTCCACTAATATTAATTCCTTCAAACATTATAAAACTGTACTTTAGGTGTTTAAGTATAATTCAGTGTAAATCACACAAAGTTTTGAATGTGGAGGGTTTTTTTTTTTTTTTTTCTTTATATATTTCTACTAAGATAAAAGATCAGAGTACTTCTTCCACTAGTGGTTAATTTTCTAATCTACCTATAGTTAAATAAAAAGGCAGGATTGTATAAAATGGTGACATGTGACAGGTTTAAAGGTCTCTGACCTGTTGCTGGGGGTCCCTCTAGAGACCTTGCCTGTTGCCCTTCATTACCGGCACAGGTTGAGTAACTCCCAATGCTGTGAATCTGGGACAAATCTGTTCCCAAAGGTAGCTAGAATTAATTCTACAGCAACCATTTTATAGTTTTCTTGTAGAAATTTGTTTGTGATTCATGGAAGCTCTTAGTTTTTCCTGACCAAGTAAATACAGGATGGAAAGACCAGCCTAATATACAGGGGGCAACATATAAGTAATTGGATTCTAACAAGTGCATTGAATTAAATTAAGCAGAGTCACTAGAATGTCCCCATTTAAATGGTCTAAATGGGCCACTTAGTTAGGTTACAATCAACACAGCTCAATACTTGACCTCAATTCTTACTTTCTGTTTGCGGGAAATGGTTGAAGTATAATGATTCACTCTTATGACACTGTATGACTGAATACACTTCACATTTTGACACTTCCATATTTAAGTATTTATGACTATTCCAGGTGGATATCACTATGATGCTAATTCCTTGTGCACTGAAAAAATAAATAAACAAATAAATAAATACAATTCTGAACAGCATATTGTTAGCCTGTTGAGGGATCTGTTTGTGTATGATCTGTATTTGCAATACATCAGTTATTAAATTTTGTCAAAGAAGTGAGGCAAAACTAAAAGAGATCATTAGAAAACAACCCTTAAGATCAATTTGCCTCATCCACACTATCACAAGGATTTGGAAATCAATATCATAAACTATTAAATGTACTGAGAGTATTTTAGTACTGCAGATCTTTTGTGAAGCTCTGGAAAACTCATGAAGTTGGCCCTGCCAATGGTCCACCTGTGCATTTAAATCTCACTTCTGTTTCTGTTTGACTGTTCTCAGTGGTTACAGTGTGGTTATTTCCATGGTGCCTTTAAATATGAAGCACAGGAGAGCAGCATAAAGAACTGATATGCAGCCGAGTAGGTCTTATAGGCAATGCAGCATGTGACCTACCAAGAAGCAAAGTGGGTAGATTTTTAGGCAAGGTCTTTAACCCAAAATCCTTTAAACCAAAACTGGCTTATGAAGCAGATCAACACTTAGTCTACAACCCTGAACAGTAACGTGAATTGGAATTTAAAATAGAAATTTAGGATTCTGCTTTGGACTCAACATCACTTTTGTTCTCACAAAGTAAGGCCTGATTAGTC